>NC_091799.1:46692500-46857500 GCF_041296235.1 Equus asinus
CTTTCTCATTTTCAGAGAGCTGCATTCTATCTTCCTCCCATCACTGCTCCTGGCTCCCCAGCACTGAGCACGAGACCCCAGCTGTTCCCACTGCCTCAGAAGAGCCTTGAAGATCTGAGTCTTTTTTTTTTTTTGAGGAAGATTAGCCCTGAGCTAACTACTGCAAGTCCTCCTCTTTTTGCTGAGGAAGACTGGCCCTGAGCTAACATCGTGCCCATCTTCCTCTACTTTATATGTGGGACACCTGCCACAGCATGGCGTGCCAAGCGGTGCCACGTCCACACCCGGGATCCAAACCGGCAAACCCCGGGCCGCTGAAGCAGAACCTGCGCACTTAACCGCTGCAGCACCGGGCTGGCCCCCCGAGTCTGAGCATTAACCACACACCTGAGTCTCTCCAAGTCCCATTCCCACTCCTCATAGCAGCCCTCTGGACACTGACTTCTCCTTCTCCCTCAGGGCAGAGAAGGTGGGCTGGCAGTCAGCATCCATTCCCATCTCCTGGGAAGGCTGCTGAACTAGGGGCTGGACAGCTGAAACCTACTTGCAAGACTCCGTGCTGCTAGGATTCTGGATGCAAATCCAGTTCCTATGTCTGTACTACAGAAGGAGGAAGCAAGATGGAGGCCAGCTTCTTGACCTTTTGGCTGTTTGCGCTGACAAGCAAGGAGGTGGAAATGTGGATACTGAAAGCGTGGGGGGCTGAGTTCAGCACTCCAGCGTCAAATCACCAGCTTCATGAATTCAAGAAGCAGTCGTGGGGCACAAGTGGCTTCTTGCTGCCTGGCTGGTTTCTGAACTCAGCAGTTCCAGTGGCGCCCTGCTGACCCCACCCCTGCAGCCCTTTAACAATTTTATAGTATTCCACCCATGCATTAAGCTCCTTTCTTCCTAAGATACGTACAACAATTTGTTCGCCGTACTGAACTCTGACCGATTCATCCCCCTCAAAAGCGTGGCTTTCAGAGCTGGTCCCTGTCCTCACTGTGGCCCGAGCCAGGCAGAGCAGCTGGGTTAATCACTTCTGCTGATTTGACTGCACACTGTTACGGCAGCCTCGAACTAATTCGCCTGTTTTCCAACCCCATCACAGTTGTGACCTGAAGCCTCCTCTTCTAGCCCTGCTGGGCTGTATCCTCACCGTGTGCTCCACTGGTCCTCCCAGACCTGAACACGACGCTTCACGTTTCTCTTTATTAACCTCTATCTGTCAGGATTGGCCCAGGGTTCAGCCTGTGAGATCTTTTGATCCCAACTTCCGCAGCCACCACCCCCCATCCCTACACAAGAACTATCCGACATTTATGATCACGGGAACACCAAAGGAGGGAGATGAAGCCCAATATGGCCATCACTTTATGTTTCCGCTTAAGACAAGCACAACTGACATGCTGGCTGCTGGCTTCATACTTGTGCCAAAGCAAGGCTATTTTCCTCCCTCTTTAAAAATAAAAATGGAAATGAATAGCAACAGTGGCATCCAAAATGCTGTCTGGAAAGCATGCCTCTAGGTGATTCTCCTCCGTTTTGATTGGCGGTCCAGAGCCTGGGCTGGCGGCAGCGGGATGGACAGGGTGCCCAGTTTGTGATCCTCTTCCCCGCCAGCGGCCCCAGACACCCTTCTTTTGGAGACCTTCAGCCTCATGGCTTTCGCTATCTCGATCATCCTAAGGAACAAACACAAAACAAGAGGAAATTCGGCTTAACAACAAAAAAAAAAACAAACAACCTGATCAAAAAATGGGCAGAGGACATGAACAGACATTTCTCAAAAGAAGATATAAATATGGCCAATAGACACATGAAAAGATGTTCATCATCGCTAATCATCAGGGAAATGCAAATCAAAACTACACTAAGATATCACCTTACACCCGTTAGATTGGCAAAAACATCCAAAACCAAGAGCGACAAATGTTGGAGAGGTTGTGGAGAAAAAGGAACCCTCATACACTGTTGGTGGGAATGCAAACTGGTACAGCCACTATGGAAAACAGTATGGAGATTTCTCAAAAAGTTAAAAATAGAAATACCCTATGACCCAGCCATCCCATTACTGGGTATCTATCCTAAGAACCTGATATCAGAAATCTCAAGAGTCCGTTGCACCCCTATGTTCATCGCAGCATTATTTACGATAGCCAAGACGTTGGACCAACCTACATGCCCAGAAACTGATGATTGGATAAAGAAGATATGGTATATATACACAATGGAATACTACTCAGCCATAAAAAAAGACAAAATTGGCCCATTCGCAGCAACGTGGATGGACCTCGAGGGTATTATGTTAAGCGAAATAAGCCAGTCAGAGAAAGACGAACTCTATATGACTCTACTCATAGGTGGAAGTTAACATATTGACAAGGAGATCTGATCGGTGGTTACCAGGGAAAAGGGGGGGTGGGTGGAGGGCACAAAGGGGGAAGAGGTGTACCCACAACATGACTAACAATAATGTACAACTGAAATCTCACAAGGTTGTAATCTATCATAACATTAATAAAAAACAAACAAACAAACAAACAAACAAAAACAAGAGGAAATTCTCCTCATGTGGCTGCTCAGGGAGGGGGCAGCAGCACAAACGCACTCCAGGCCACAAAGATAGAGCCCCCCAAGCGGCCACCAGGAGCGAAGCCCCCAGCAGAGAGGCCGACAAGATGCCTTCCTTGAGCCATCAGACAGACTCCCATTTTAACATGCTGCCATTAGCAGAGACCCATACAGGTGATGGAAAACTATGTTATATAGATCCTATTAATAATTTGTTTACTTCCTATTAGCAAGGATTGAGTGCTGGCTAGAATTCTGACAGAATTTTATAGGCTCCACATTTCTGTTTCTCTCTGATCTTCAAGCCCACCGCCCGCGAGGATGCTGTCCGTGGACAGCCCTCAGAACAATCCTTCCCTGGGTGCTAGAAGAGTCCAGACAAGGGTGTTTCCACAGGCTCTGCTAGAACACCACCAGGGTCCCTGGATGTCAGGTGCCCCTAAATCACCCACAAAGGCCAACAGACCCCACCATTGAGAGGCCTGGGATGCTTTGCTCCCTACTCAGTCGCAATCCCTTCTAGCGAGGCTAGAAAGCACCTGAGCAGGCACCTCTGCCCACTCTCCCAGCCCCATCAGAGGCCCAGATGCGACACCCTGCCAAACAGCGGCCCCACTTGGCCTTGAACACCTCCCCTGGCAGCCCCTTCCGTCTGATCCTGAGAAAGCTCTTTCTGCTAAGCTGAAATTGGGTTCTCTAATAACTTCCACCCTGGGTTCCAGCCTGCAGGACCATACAGAATCGCTCTCCCCAGAGACAGCAATTGGGAGACTGGAGGCTGCTCAGTTATACAGGGACAAATGCCATGGGACAGCTCAGGTTTGAAGCCCAGGTACTCCCCTTCTTGTGTGACCCTGGGAAAGTCACTGACTTCTCTGAACCAAGATTCTTCAATTGTTCTTTAGGGAAATCACTAGCTATTACGACCGTTTTAATACTGTGCCCTGTACAGAGATGGCACTCAGTAAAGTCTGGTTGCTCACTCCATCATTCATCATTGAAAACTGTCCTCGAGTCCCAGGTCTTTCCCACATGCCCTTGTTGGTGCCTCGTGCTCTCTGAAAGGTGGTACTAGAAATACACAAGACGCCCTACAGGGAGCTTTGTATTCCACTGTGCTCACCTTCTCTCACTGAGCTTCAAGTCCCTCTGTAACATCGTCAGGTCAATCTGGAAGTCATTTATGTGTAAGGCAAGTAGGATCACATACGCAGTGATCTTCGCCTTCATAGAATCCGAAATTAAGTTCCGTAAACTGCAAGTGAGTGGCAGTAAAGGAGAGACAAAATTAAAGTCTAAGATGATCACTCTGAAAGCAAAGTAAAAACACCCCAGCCTGTTCCCATGTGCACTCGATGTCTCTCGCCTCGGGGAGAGGAAAAGGAATTTGAGCAGCACTCCTTGTCCCCCCATGGTGCCCGAGCCTTCACACAGCGGGGCAGGGAGCCAATCCCAGTGCTCCCTCCACGGGGGACAGAGAAGGCCGCACCGCCACCTTCCAGGCACAGAGCCTCCCACTGGCGAGGACTCTCCGAGTCTGTTCCTGCCTGCTCGGCAAGGCTGCTGGGAAACAGTCATCACAAACTCAGCTGCTGACGATTCTTCCAAGCACACACAGACCAGGAACCGCTCCGAGCTAACGGAGGGCGGACACCCAGGTGTGCTGCGCAGGGTTCTCTCCCCACAGTCATCGCACTGCCCCACCCTTTTCTGCAACATCACCTTGCTCTGTGGGACACTAGGAAGGATTCCTCGAAAGAAGGGTGGGAAGTGAAATCAGTCTTTGTCGCAGGACTTTCCAGAGCCCTTAATGTGAACTTTCCCAAGGGGGGACACAGGATGTACTATATAGTGTTTCCTAAACTTACTTGACCCCAGGATCCCTCCAAATGGCACTGGACATGGAATTCAATCCAAGCGCCCACTGCCCACTCTCCCCCGCCTGCTTTCTCCATCACAGGCAGAAGCCCCGGAGCTCGAGCCCGCTGACCTGCCGTTGTTGTAGGTCAAGCAGGTGAAGTGCTTCAGCAGCTTGGTGTTGATGACGTGTGGCACTCCAGGGCCCAGGGCACCTACAAGACAAAGATGAGTCTGATCATTTTCTTTCAAAACCCTCAGGCCACACCTCATCCATGAGCTGGGAGAAGAGGCGAATAGTTGGGCCACCATAACGAATGGAACCATGTGGTAGGAGAAGCAGGGGCCCATGAAACAGAACAGCTACTTTCAAGTAAAAATGTGCTCAGGTGTGCTTCAGCCTGCAGCCCATACAGCACGAGAGACGTTTGTGATCGGGTGGCCACAAGAAAGAAAAAAAAGACTCCAATGAGGCCTAAAGACGCAGGATTTATAAGACATTCGAAAGCAAAACAGATGATAGAGAAAGCCTAGGGAGATGGACAGGAAGGGAGACTGGAAAGGAAATAAGAAGTAAGCAAATACTGGAAAACATGAGAACAGACTCTCGGGTGCCCAATCACAGCAACAAGACCGCACACATCTGATGCCTAAAACCACAGGTATCTCCCTCTGGGTTTCCATCTCTGGGTGGATGTGAGTGTGTGGCAGCCACCCACGGCCCGAGCTACAGGCGACGGTGGTTACCAGCAGAAGCTGATTCTCTCCTCTCCCAGTCAGAAACAAGCTGACCCAACACAAACCTGCCCCAGCCTTCATGAGAAGGCCACCTGTTCTCCCTGTGTGCCTGATGTTTGTCTAACTGTCCCTTAAAATTTTCATTTGATTAGATTAGACCCTCTACTTCACCTACTGCAGAACAGAAGTGGTGAATGTTCGCTCTGAGCAAGCACACAACTCAACCTGTCCCCACTTTCAGATGAGGAGGAGAGCTCGGCGAGTCCTCTCAGCAGGTCAGCAATACAGTAGGAATCTCACTGTTAAATAGTTAAAAATAAAGACCTGGACAGGAATACCCATTTTCCTCTCTCACTAGAGCTAGTCTAAGAATTACAGACAAATACCAGACGGGAAATAACTAGAACAAAATGTCTATCATGGACTTACTTTTCCGCTTAATCACCTTCTGTGCTCGAAATTTGATGAGGGTGTCCAGAAACCATATGCATCGGGCCTGGCGGTCTCGGCTCTCCTCATTTGATGGCAAGGACTTCAAAGCTTCTATGACAAAGGAGCAGTGACTAAAACAAGAGGGGGGGGACCAGAGGAAAGTGTAAGACTGGCTCTGTCAGGGGCCATTCACCCCTCAACAACGAAAACAGCAGCCACCCTTCACACCCGATACACACGCAATAGCTGAGAAAGGGCCGTCCCACCAGCCCCCTTATTACAGGAGGAACGAGGTTTAGTACAGGGGCGCTGAAGGGCTAGAGAGTAAATATTTTAAATTTCGTGGACGATATGGTCTCTGCCTTTATAGTGCAAAAGCAGCCATCGATAATACATAAATGAATGACCGTGGCTGTGTTCCAATAAAACTTTATTCACAGGCAGCAGGCCAGACTTGGCACACAGGCTATGCCCAATCCTGATGTAGAGGTCTGCAGCACAGACTCTCAGTCAGCCAGGCTGAGTCTGAATCCCCTCTCTGCCATTCAGTGGCTCAGGCAAGTTTCTGTATATCACTGTGCCTTGGTTTCTTCACCTATAAACTGAGGCCAATGATAGTATCCGCCTATGGACTGTTTGTGGATTAAATGAGACAATGCAAGTAAAGTGCTTAGAACAGTGCTTGGCATACATAAGAGCTCAATCAGTGTTAGCTATTATTTTTATGTGCTGATCTACCACTATCAGGATCCTAGACTTATAGAGATAAAAGGCTCTTCAGGATCATGTTGTAGAGGCCGCATTTTACAGACAGGAAAACTGAGGCTCAGAAGAGAGAAGATCTCTCAGTACATCAGGCAAAACTCAGGGACTCATTTCTCAGACTCCCAGCCCAGAGCTCATTCCTGCACCTACCCCTGAGCCACAACCACATTGAGACAACTAAGAACCAGGAATGAGCTCTTTTTTGGAAAGAAAAAATTTTTTAAAGTATTTTCCAAGGCTCTAGGTCTCTCTGACCAGTAAAACTTCCAAACAAAAATGGGGGAAACCAACCTAGGATTGACAACTTTTTATTTTCTCAAATGAAATTATTAAAAGAAAAAACCTCAAAAGCAAAAAAATCCCATCATCATCATAAAAGAAAAGCTGTTTTAAGAGAAGAGCTACTAAAATACCCAGAAAAAAAGTAACAAAATGGCAATAAGTACATATCTATCAATAGCTACTTTAAATGTCAATGGACTAAATGCTCCAATCAAAAGACAAGGGTGGCTGATGGGATGAAAAAAACAAAGCCCATATACATGCTGCATACAAGAGACACACTTCAGACCTAAAGACACTCACAGACTGAAAGTGAAGGGATGGAAAAAGAAACTCCATGCAAATGGCAATGAAAAGAAAGCTGGGGTAGCAATACTTCTATCAGAAAAAATTGACTTCAAAACAAAAACTGTAGCAAAAGACAAAGAAGGGCACTACATAATGATAAAGGGAACAATCCAACAAGAGGATATAACACTTGTAAATATCTATGCACCCAACACAGGAGCACCTAAAGATATAAAGCAATTATTAACAGACACAAAAGGAGAAATAGGCAGTGTCACAATAATAGTAGAAGACTTTAACACCCCACCTACACCAATGGGTAGAGCATTCAAACAGAAGATCAATATGGAAACGCTGGCCTTAAACGACACACTTGACCAGATGCACTTAGTACATATGTATAGAACATTCCACCCAAAACCCACAGAATACACATTCTTTTTGAATGCACATGGAACATTCTCCAGGACAGATCACATATTAGGCCAAAAAACAAATCTCAATAAATTTAAGAAGACTGAAATAATACCATGCATCTTTTCTGACCACAACGGTATCAAACAAGAAATCAACTACAAGAAGCAAACTGGAAAAAACAAAAATATGTGGAGATTAAACAAAATGCTAATGAACAATGATTGCATCAACAAAGAAATCAAAGGAGAAATCAAAAAATACCTGGAGACAAATGAAAATGAAAATATGACATGCCAAAGTTTATGGGATACAGCAAAAGCGGTTCTAGTGGGAAGTTTATAGCAATACAGGTCTACCTCAAACTAGAAAAAATCTCAAATAAACAATCTAACAGTGCACTTAAGCAACTGGAAAACGAACAAAGCCCAAAATTAGCAGAAGGAAGGAAATAATAAAAATTAGAGCATAAATAAATGAAACAGAGACTAAAAACAAAGTAGGAAAAAAATCAATGAAACTAACAGTGGTTCTTTGAAAAGATAAACAAAATTGACAAACCTTTAGCTAGATTCACCAAGAAAAAAGGGGAGAAGTCTTAAATAAATAAAATCAGAAATGAAAGAGGAGAAATTACAACAGACACCTCAGAAATACAAAAGACTATAAGAGAATACTATGAAAGGCTATATGCCAACAAATTAATCTAGAAGAAATGAACAAATTCTTAGAATCATACAATCTTCCAAAACTGAATCAAGAAAAAACAGAGAATTTGAATTGACCAATTACCAATAAGGAGATTGAAACAGTAATCAAAAACCTTCCAGGGGCTGGCCCGGTGGCACAGCGGTTAAGTGCGCATGTTCTGCTTCGGCGGCCCAGGATTCGCTGGTTCGGATCCCGGATGCAGACACTGCACCACTTGGCAAGCCATGCTGTGATAGGCATACCACGTATAAAGTAGAGAAAGATGGGCATGGATGTTAGCTCAGGGCCAGTCTTCCTCAGCAAAAAGAGGAAGATTGGCAGCAGTTAGCTCAGGGCTAATCTTCCTCAAAAAAAAAAAAAGATGAAATCTTGCCATTTGCAACAACATGGATGGACCTTCAGGGTATTATACTAAGTTAAATAAAACAGAGGGAGAAAGTCAAATACCCTATGATCTCACTCATAAGTAGAAGATAAGAATGACAATAAACACATAGCAGAGACTGGATTTGTGGTTACCAGAAGGTAATGGGGGAGGGAGGAGGGCAAATGCGGTGATTAGGAACATGTGTGGTGATGAATGGTAATTAGTCGTTGGGTGGTGAACATGATGTAATCTACACAGAAATATAATGATGCACACCTGAAACTTACATAATGTTATAAACCATTGCTACCTCCATAAAAAATAATAAAAGAAAAAAATAAAGATCTCATATGAAAAAATAAAAAATAAAGAAATGTGATGTAAATTTGAAATTTATATATTGTTATAAACCAATGTTACCTTAATTAAATAAATAAATACATAAAAATAAAGAAAAGCTGTTTTAATTGCCAAAAAGTGGGGAGGGGAGGAAATAATCTCTGAATTATTTAAAATATACTATATTTAAAATACGTAAGTTTAACTTTAGAAAAGCTCAGCACATCGTCACAGATAAACCACCACTGCAGCTCAACCTCTCCCAGGCCAGCACATGGCCGTCGGTGACAATCAGCATCAGCATGACACTGGGGGACACAGGCCAGCTCCAGCTCCCAGTCCCCGACTGCAAGGCCTCACCACCCTCGACCCAGCCACCAGTCCAGCACTCAGAGGCCAACTCTCTCCCCTAAATGCCACCCGCAGCCTTGGGACAATAGACCTGGAGGCACAAACATTCAAGAAAACACTAGTTCCTTCATGTTCAAATGCTCAACAGGCATACGGTCTCACTGGTGACACCCAAACGTCCACTTCACAGCTGACGCCTGCTGTGTCCCAACCCGGCGCCCCCCAGACACTCCCCCAGCTCCAGGGGAGGCACCTGTTCTCTTCAATCATCTTCAGTATGTCCTCTGACGTGACATTCCTGAAAGCTTCAGAGGGGCTCTGAAGAGCTTCATACTCGGCAGGAGAAAGAACTGCTTACCGGTCAGGCACACAACCAACCAAAACTGAAACGTGCAGCTAGCTAAATCAGCTTCTAGCAACTTCATGTGAGAGATGGGAAAACGGAGGCTCGGAGAAGGGCAGATCACAGTACGCCGGGTAGAGCTCAGGGACTCTGTTTTCCAGATTCCCAGCCCAGACCTCGCTCTCTGCCTGGCCTTTTCTGCCTTCTCTTTTCACGAAGCCACCGCAGGCATTCCATCTGACTAGACCCACCAGCATGGAAATTCTAGGCTCCAGCCCTTCCATTTACAAAAGCAGTCTGCCCAACTTTGGGCATTGGCTGACTTCAAAGTCCTGTTTTGACTATTCATGGAGAGTAACCCCTCACCCCCACACAGGGCTGAGCTGTGGGCACCTGGCATTTTGCTGAGGAATGGGTTTGAATGCCAGGGGCTGAGAGGCCCGTGCTGGAGCAGGTCCCTCAGCCAGTGAGGAAGCATGGCTGACTTCCCAGCAACAGCACTGGGGCAACTATAAAGGTCTGGGTGTAGTTTCTGTAAGCATCACAGGACCACTAACCCCTTCCGAGAGAGCTCTGATGTGCCACTCCTGTGCACATATCCCAACTTGTGAAATAAGGCAGGGTTTCTACCACAAGAAGGATACGGTCTTCAAATTTATACACGTCTTCAGGCTTGGCAGCATCAGCGTGGCAGTGAGGAAGGTAGAGGGAGTCATCTTGCGAGTCATCATGGATGGCATCACTGACCAGAGCTTTTCAAGACGGGAAGAGTCAGTGTTGGTGTCACCCTGTTTGGCTTCAGGTTCCCCAATACTCTTCGCAACCTGTGCGCTCAAGATCATAATCGGTCCAGAAGTAATCTGGATGCTTCCACCGAGAAGGCCTGGCCTCCCTATCAGGCTCACGGTTCCTGGGCCCCAACGTCTACTCCTGACACAAACCTAACCACTCACCAGAGAAGGCAGACACAGCATGGTCCCCCTCAAGTAACTTGCAGTACAGACGGGAAAGATGGGTGTGCTAACAAATATTTAGAATACAGAATGAGAGAAGCGAAAAGTGAGGGATATCCAAAATTAGCCTGTAATGGCTTAACTTCCAGAAAACTTCTCCAATATTCTGAGTGAAAAAAAAAATCAAATTATAAAACTTCACCACCACACGGGAATAAGCATGGAAGAATTAAGTACGCATATAGATAAGGATAGAGAAGAAAATTCTAACAGGCGGTCTAGTAGAATGATGGGAAAACGAGCAAATTATTTTCCTTTTTAAATATCCTTTAATAGCTAAGAGTAAACTGAACAAAACAATTCAAAAATTTACTTAGACATTAAAGTATGTCTTTGAATAAATGGAGAGACATATTTCTCTGTTCCTGAATGAGAAAACATAATATTGTAAAGATGTTGACTCTCTCCATATTAATCTCAACTGGATTTTGAGAGAACTTGACAAAATAATTCTTAAGATCCCCCTAGAAGAAAAAGCACGCTACAATAACCAATACATTTGTGAAAAACAAGGATGGAGGAGGATGAAGGTGCCCTATCAGACAAGAAACTGAATGAGGAGCGCCCCAGCATCAAAAGAGCCTGGTGCTGCGACAGGAACTGCCAGCCAGACAACGGGACGAGCACAGCTAAGAAGGTGGAAACTCATAGAGGGCTCTGTGAACCATCTTGTACAAAAGGAAAGGATGGAGTTGGGGACAACTGGGCAATCATTTGAAAAATACAAAATTAGGTCTGTAATATATGCCAAAAAAAAAAACTTCACCAATATTTAAATGTAAAAAGTAAAATTGTGAAAGTATTAAAAGAAAACATAGGAAAATACTTATACAATCAGTGGGTATGGAAAAATTTTCTAAAATTTAAAATTCCATTTTAATAGAAAAACTGCTCTTATGCAAACTTTCTCTTATGTTCTTATAATGCATTTGAACAATAAATACATTTTTAAATAATACAATTAAATACTCAAACTACTGAGGAATTTAGAACAGAAAAAGATCCACTGACCCCAAAATGAAACTGTCTCTAGAGGCTCAGTTCATCATCAGCACATCAGCCTTTCCCACCAGAGCCTCCCCGTGACTCGCAGAGCCCTGCGGCCTCCTCCCTCCGCTGAGCCCTGCAGGCCGCCCCCCACCGGCAGCCCAGTCGCGGCGCGCACACGCCTTCCCAGGCCGGGCTCCTCTATTTCACCGGGAGCTCACGGAGGGCAGAGCCACGGCAGATGTTTCCTCCTGCTTCCGGGAGCTGTTCCCAGGAGGCCCTCAGCAAGAGGCAGAAAGGAGCCCAGCTCTAACTCCCAGCACCTCCATCTGAGGGGCAGGTAAGAGACCTCAAGAGAAGAGGAAGCCGTCTCTAGGAGCAGACTCCTACACCCCAGGTTCCAGCTACTTACCAGTCACACCCTTTGTATCAATAATATTCTCTGCTGCTTTAGCTACTGCACGGTTCAAAGATTCATTGCCCACTCTGTTCATTCTCCTGGAGTTCAGAGCCCGCTTCTGTTTGGTGGTACCAAAGGCTTCAATGCAAGAATCCATCTGTGCAAGAGACAAGTTTGGTTACTGGGGACTGGCTGGGCACTGCTACTCCTAGCTGTCTGACTATGGGGAGGCACTCAGCCTCTCTGAGCCATCATTCCCTCACCTGTAAATTGGGCTGAATCATACCTATCTATCTCATAGGCTTGTTGCAAGAATCAAAGGACATTAACAGATCTGAAGTACCTGCTTTGTAAACCATAGGGGGCTAATTATAAATCAACAGTGACTCCATCTGTAAAACGAACAGACTCGCCTAGAGTCAGGTGGTACATCTGTGGCACACAGCTTACCATTTTCCAATCCTGCGCCCATGACAGACATTCCTAATAGATCACTCGCTCTTTCCCTGAGCCTCAAGGTGGCCTCTCACCCCTTCTCAATGCAGTGTTCCAGGGAGCACTGAAGACAACCAATCTGCCATCCCGGGGTGAAATGAGCTTTGTAGGAACTTTCTATATTGAAAATCCTAAAGTTTACTTTGTTCCAATGTGAAAGTTTCCAGGCTAAAACCAATATTTTCTGAAACTTGGATTAAATTCTAAAAACAAGTGTTATGTACACCTATGCCAGCCCAGGGAACCCCCAAACACTGGCACAGAGCCGTGTGCAGCTGCCCCTGACAGGAGACCTGCTGTCTGGGAGGCCGAGGAGGCCTCTGTGGGTAGACATTGTCCAGGGAACCACAGACTGAATGAGCGGAGAAGCCAGGGGGACCCCTGTGTTTAACCAGCTCATTGTCCTGATGGGGAAACCTAAGGTCGAGAAGGAACCTGCTTGAGGTCCCATGTCTCAGTTGTCACACTTACCTTTTCTCTAAAAGTTTTGGTCTGACTCTCTAGTGTCAATTCACTCTCGACTGCTTCATCTATCAAAACAGAAAACAAACACTGAGAGGAAAAAAGCAAACTGTAAAGCCCACAGAGAGTAATAGTGTTTCATATTTGTTTAACAGTTAATCTAAGAAAACAGATTTCTCTACTACAGGACTTCCCATGAGCATATCCTGGGAACATATAGCACGCGGCTTTCGTATACAGGTAGAGAATTTGGAGGCTAAGTTAGAGTCAAATGAAGAGGTCATCTGGCCCAACTGCTTCATTTCACAAATCAGGAAAAACAAGGCCTCCAGATGAAATGGCTTGCCCCGGGTCAGTTCACCAGGCGGCAGCAGAGATGGGATTAGAAGCCAAGTCCTCGGGTTTTCCAGTAAGCAGCTTGCCCTCCTTGTAAAAGGCACAAACGTGAGGTATGCGTGACTCGCAGGAAGCCCTCTAGGCTCCCATAAAGCGTTCACATCAGGGGCAGGATAATCTAGCAGGCAGAGCACAAGCTCTGGAGGGCCTTACTGAGTTTAACTCCCAGCTCTGATATATGCATCAGCAGTATGTCCCCGTCAAGGTCATTTCACTTCCAAGAATACCGATCACTACCCCGGAGGGCTGTGGCGTGAAGCAAACGATGTAGTGCATGGATACTGCTTAGAACAGTGCCTAACACACAGCAAGGACCCAAGAAATTGTGTGTGTGTATGCATGCTGGCTAGAATAAATCAATATTTACAAATTTTCTACATATAAAAACAAAAATTCATTTAATCAAGAAATTAATGAACAATTTTCTTTGCCTCCTTGGAAGTTAGAAGAGCACTTGGAGGACAATTTAAATGTAGTTATGTTTGTTCAGAAAGCAGGGAATTCTCAATCTAGGGGCTATGGACCCCTAGGAAATGCACAGATGGCCTGTGGGACTCAAGAGCCCTCTAAAATTATATACAAAATCTCACGTATGTTTACATTTGTATGTATGCTTCTGGGAAGTAAATCCAGGTCTTTATCAGATTCTCAAAAGGGCTGAGACCACTGCTTCGAAGGAATCAAGTCAGAACTAATGCCTCTGAAGGCATCAGGCATGATCCTGACGATTCTTCCTTACTAAACACCTTCCCCCACCATGCTTCTCAGTATTTAAGATTTGGGGGACAGAAGTCTCTCGACTTGTCTTTTATCTATCTTCTTATCTCTTACCTCTTATCGATCATTTTGGAAGACCCCACCCTAGCCCTGAGCATTCTAAGATGACAAAGTGGAGAAGCAACATTACTTCTCCCACTGGATTAGGGGAAAAATGGATCTCCTCCCAAATTACAAAGAATAGAGACTTTTCATCAACAGGAAAGTTCCTTCCAACCTATAAGCATCTCCACCACCTCCCAGAGATCCTAAAACCTCTACCTCGACTAGAAGAGTTAAGAATTAAGGAAGCTGGAAAAGAAAATCAGACAGGCCCTCCAATATTATACTCTGATCACTGCTCAACTTGCTTTAACCAAGATTAGTTTCTGATCTCAAGTCTGTAAACACTGCGGGGACAAGATCTGTGTCTGTTTTCCTACAGCCACAGCCTCTGCTTTGTGCCTGGAGCATAGCAGGTCATCAATAAACATTTGCTGAGTAAAAACACTCTTAAAATGCTTTCAAACGGAAAAAAAAAGAAGACAAAAACCTGGGAGAAAGTGCCGTTTTAAAAATAATTACAAAATGTGTTTTACAAATCAAAATCTCAAACCAATTCCCCCAGCAAACCTAACACGCAGTGTTTCCGTGAGCCTTCACGACCGGGACCCACCTGAAAACAACGGCTGCATGTTGAACAACTCAGCATCATAGACTTCTATCTGGCCAGAGGTCTTGTTCAAAATTCCCACAAAGTGCCTGAAGAAAGAAGAAAGGATACTAGTGATAATGGATTACTCAAAAGGTATTGTTTATACAACTTCCTTTTTCCTGCTTAGAAGTTCCCAACCTTCTTTCTGCCCCAATACACCTGAGTAACAATAATCCCCACAGCAGCGATTCTCTGCATGGAGAGGGAGGAGAGGGAAGGGGCACAGGAGGGTCATGAGATGGTTCTGGAAAAAAAGCTACCAAGTGAGTGGTCTGGTAGCCGATCACATCTGGGCTCACTGCTCTAGTGCGAAACCCTCCCGGGATGTTAGAATCCAGAATACACAGAATTTATGGAGGCAAAGATAAGTAAAAACTTGCTAATTATGGGGAGAAGACCAGTCTGAACTAGAGAATCTTTGTTAAGGGATGGAGCGGTGTTAATAGTTTTAAGCATGAACACACGAATCTGACTTCTATGAGGGTGGTCAGTGGGGGCTCTGAAAGGGCCTTGTTTGTGGTTCACTGTTGGATCATCACAGGGACACTGTCTGCATTATGCCAGCCCCCGACAGTCACGGACTGTTTAGGCTGGACAATCTGCATTGTACCAAGGGGAAGACCAGGGGTCAGTGAAGAGCAGAGTTGCTCAAAGTCACTCGATCAGCACCAGAGCTGGCTAGAAACCCCGCAGCCTCTGACACTACCAACTCCCTTTCCTGTAGTTAGTTCCAAGGCAAAATTCTACTGCTCACACATTCCAGATCAGTAGAGACAGCTGGCTTTTGGGGACAAGACAGTTTCAAGAATATTGCAAATTAATGAGGTGGTCAAAATTAATGAAAATGGTCAAAAGGTACAAACTTCCAGTTGTAAAATAAATAAGTCCTGGGGATGTAACATGCAGCATGGTGACTACAGCTAACAATACCGTATTGTATCTTCGAAAGTTGTTAAGAGAGTAAATCTTAAAAGTTCTCATAAGAACAAAAAAATTGTAACTATGTGTGGTGCTGGATGTTAACTAGACTTACCGTGGCGACCATTTCACGACATATACATATACTGAATCATTACGTTGTACTAATATATCAATTATATCTCTTTTTTTTAATTTAAAAAAGAAAATATTATAAGTGAATGGGGTTTTTAGGAAATTCAACAAATGTAAGCAATTTTTCCTTTTCAGGAATGACTCCATGCTGGTGTGAGGGCCCCTGGGTCTGGGAACACAGGGACTTGGCAAACCTCTCTGGATTTCCCCCACTGCCCTTTAACAAAGGCCAGAACAGCAATGCCAGGGCCACCACCTCTACCCTCCCCTTCCCGTTGTCTCTATTCCCCGTCCCTACCTGCACAGAGTGTTGCATTTGAGGGCTCCAGTCCCAAAATTGTTTCCCACATACGAAAGTCTGTCTGTTTCGGCTGCCTAAAATGTAGAGGGGGGAAAGCTCCATTATAACCAAGGTTGAAAGGTATCAAGCATCTTGTCTCCCTGTTCCACATTTGCAAAAGCTTCAGGGTTCAAATCACAGTGGGTTAGGACGAAAGGGCCTCTGGGAGACAGTCCAGCCCCACTATCTCTAAGTGAATCTGGGGTGTCCCTGGGGGAAAGGCAAGCGGGCTTTTGAAAGGGAAGCCCCAGAGAGTGCTGGCTTCTAGCTAGTCTGACAAATTCTTAGGGGAGCTACACCAGAGGACTTGGGAGCAAGGCCCTGGGCTGCCAGCACTTACAGGCATGCAACAAACTGATTCTGCAGGCAACCTCCTGGGCCCAAAGCCCAAGCCCTTCTTGAAGCCCTCTGCCCACCTCTCCCATGACTGCTCCTTAAATGCTCTCAGGACCTTGGAAAGGGCTGCTTCACTCAATTACAGCCAAGCTTTCCTGCTTCCCTTTGTTTGTCCTTGATATCCTCCTCACTTGGAATACTAAACGCCAGCTGTCAAACCCGCCTTTATCCTTCAGGGCTCAGCTCCAAAGCTCCCTCTTCCAGGAAGGCATTCTGGCCAGCAGACTTCTCTGACTGAGCCCACTCTGCCCTGGACTATCCCTCCCTCGGGCCCCGAGCTTCATCTACTCATATCAGTGTCCTTCGAATCCAGTTCTCACCTCTCTAGAGCAGTGGTTTTTCAACCCAGAGAAATCCCCCTTCTGGGGACACCTGGGAATGTCTGACATCCTGGTTGTCACAAGGAGGAGGTGCTACTGGTATCTAGTGGGTAGAGGCGAGGAAAGCTGCTAAACATCCTGTGATGCCCAGGACAGCTCCCACAAGAAAGAAGTCTCTGGGTCAAAAAGTCAATAGGGCCAAGGTTGAGAAACCCTGCTCTGGAGTACGAGCTCCTCAGAGCGGGGCCAGGCCTGACTGAGCTGTTTCCCTAGCAGCTTACAGCACAAGGCACAAGGGGTGCTCAATAAATGCTCGTTGAATGAACAAATGAATGAAAGCTATCACTTCACCAAAAGTACGAAGCTGAATGCAGCCTGTCCCGACACCCCAACCTGCTGGGGCTCAGAGGATTCTTCACAGGCTCATTTGCTATCCCCCCCTCTTTTCTCCTCTCACTCCCTCCCACATCCACAGACACCCAAGGGGCCTCCTGAGGCCTGCAGAGTGGAAGCATCTAGACACTACAGCACTTACCAGGATCCGCTGACTCCTCTTCCTGGGGTTTGTGGAGTCGTTGCTCTTGTACATGGTAAAGCGCATGTTGCCTGGATTCTGCAGCTTCCCATTGGAGAACTGGACTGTAAGATTGCAGCCCAAGAATCAGTGGAGAGCAGAAGGACCCAGAGTGTACGGTGGGGAGGAATCGGACTGTGGTTGGGAGGGAGTGATTGGAGGGATAATGATGGCAAGGAAGCCCAGGTCCTGACCTAACTGGGGGGAGGCGGTAAAGGAAGTCCTGGTCCAGGTGGGACGAGGGAACGGGTAGGTGAGGGGAGTCCCGGGGAGGGGCTGCGACAGGAGGAAATAAATAGGGGAGTGGGGCTGACTGAGGCCTCGTGCAGATCTAGAGACAGACGGAATCCCTGCCAGTGGAGAGAAGGAAATGGAGAAGGTGTGAGACCTGGCGGGTGAGGGGATTATGGGGTCCTGGGTACACCCCTGGGGAGGGGGTGACTGGGATGTCCCCATCCAGCTGGGAGGAGGTGACAGAAAGATGGTGCGATGACAGAGGAGCTCTGGCCGAGGCCAAAGTCGTGGTGGACACTCGGGGGTTGGGGGGGATCTTGGCCTAGCTGGGCAAGGGGCCCGACGGGGGCCGGAGGACTGAGGAGGGACCGAGACGGAGCGGAAGGAGTTACGGGGCACTGCTCCAGCTCCGCAGTCTTTACCCAGTACAGCCCTCTGGCTCTCGTCCGGCTCCCCACAGTACAGCCACCTCGCACTCGGCAACACCTCCGCCGCCATCCCGCCAGTCTGCCGCCAAACCCAGGAATTCAGACAGCGGCAGCCTCCAGACCAGTTATCCACACGCGGAGACAGCACGGCGAGCCGGAAGAGGCGTGCCCCCGCAAGGCCCCGCCCCACGCGCGCAGCCGCTTGAGCTCCGAGGCGCGTCGCCCCGCCCACCCCTGGCCCCGCCCCTCCGCGCGGAGAGGCGTAATCTGCGTCCACGGTGCCCCGCCCCCCGGCCGGTCTCCGAGGTGCAGCACCTGATTGGCCCAGCACTCCGCCTGCGCATTACGGGTTGTGTGGTGCTACGCGCCCGAGGGCCTAGACGTCGTGCAGCTCAGGCCTGAGCGTCCGTGAGGCGTCTTCCTGCGCAGCGTCTTTCTGCAGAGCACGGTGTAGAGTATGGTCAGTGTCTCCTACGGGGCCAAATATAGCTTACCAAGAGCTGATTCAAAGTTGGAACTCTCTGACAGGAACTGCTTGAGCGGCCAGCCCTCTCTAGGGCCTCTTGTCACTCACGTCGACATCCGGTCCTTAAGTCCAAGCCCCGTCCACAGTCCTGCATGATCACTCCACGGGCCCAGGCGTGCGTACGCCTGGGACCCAATCAGCCGTGCGAGGATGGACCAGAGGGAGAGGTTCAGCAGGCTCCAGAGCTTTTGGGCAGGGAGTTCTGGGGTGGACTGGAAAGGGGGAGACAGATCTGATAGGCGCGTCCCTCTGTCCCTGCGGATTCAGCCCTCCCTCCGCATGGGAGTTATCAGAGCAGGAGGGCCAAAGCAGGGCGTTTAAGCAGGGAGCCAGGCCGTGGCCCCTTTTGCCCAGACAAAGAGGGGTGCTGTTGAAGGACAAGAACTCGGGTTGACTCATCTCTGTTGTCCCAATGGCCTTCTTTCAAGACTCATCCATTCCCCTTAGACACACACACCCAGGATGCTCCGAATGACCCTAACAACTGAGCTCCCC
Organism: Equus asinus; assembly: GCF_041296235.1. Lineage (NCBI taxonomy): Eukaryota > Metazoa > Chordata > Mammalia > Perissodactyla > Equidae > Equus > Equus asinus. The sequence goes on from NC_091799.1 coordinate 46,711,534, forward strand.
TTTGCCTGAGCACTTGTCATGCTTTTAGTTGCCCAATCTCAAACTCACAGAAACATTGCACGTACGGTGCCAAGACCTTTTTTTGCTCGGAACTATTTAGAGTAAGTTGTGAACCTATTGTCCCATCACTCCGGAAAACCATAGTAGTATTTCCTACAGACAGGGACATTTGCTAAATAACTACAAGACAGACGTCAGAATTAGGAAATTAACCTTGATACATTATACTGTATAATCATCATACCCTATTTACGCCCACCAACTGTCCCAATAATGTTTTTATAGCAAAACGATCCTATCCAGAATCACACATTGCATTTAGCTGTCATAGCTCTTTAGTCTCCTTCAACCCGGGACAGTTTCTCACTCTTACTTTGACTTTCATACCTGATAATTTTAAAGATTACAGGTCAGTTATTTTGTAGAATGTCCCTCAATCTGGGTTTCTCTAATGTTTCCAAGTGATTAGTTTCTGATTACGCATATTTGGCAGGAATATCACAGGTATGATGCTGTTCTCATTGCATCCTACTAGGTGGCACACAGTTTCAGATTGTCCCACTACTGATGATACTGACTTAGATCACTTAATTAAAGTGGTATCAACAGCCTTCTCCACTGTAAAGTTATTCTTTTCCCTTTGCAATTAATAACCATTTTGTGGGCAGGTACTTAGAGACTGCGTGAATATCCTGTTTGTCACACTTTCAATTTACTCGTGTATTTATATCAGTATAAACTCATGGATTCCTATTTTAATCTGCTACTATCATCGTTTGTTTTTGTGTTCAAATTTTCCCAGATTGGGCCAGCGGGAACCCCATCAAGCTGGCTTCTGTGTCTTTTTAACATGTCCACATAATTTTTTTGAACATGTCCTTAATTTCTGGCACAAGATGTTTCAGTTCATCTTGTATTTTCCCTGCTACAACCCTGAAATCAGCCATTCCCTCGAGGAGTTCTGGTTTCTTTTGGTAGGGAATGGCGCATAGAAATCAAGATCTGTGTACTAGATATGCACTGGTTTGGGGATGTCACTGCTCCCAGACCCTCTCAGTGAACTGAATTAGGGAATATATGTATGTATACACACGTTTACAGCTAAAAGTTATTTGCTTCTAAAATTTAGAATGTCTAAATCTATATATATTGGAAATTGGGTTCACACTGACCTCTAATTCCAGTCCGGCACCACAAAGTTCATTCTGGTTGTCTTCCCTCCCATGTTTGTAACTTCCTTCTCTGACAGAGAGAAACTTGGTTCCCATTAGCTTTAATATATTTACTGATTTGATCAGTCTCCCTGTAAGTAACCCATTTCCCATCACCACCACCACCACGACCTGACACGGAGGCCCTTCTTATCCCGTGCAGCGTCCAACTCCCTGAACCAAGCAAGCCCCAGCGCCTACATGAATGCTTAGTCCATGGTCTAACGTATTTGACAGGGTTCTCCAGAGAAGCAGAACCTGTAGGAGATAAATATATATGTATATATATATAGAGAGAGAGATAAATAGAGGGAGAGAGAGAGATTTCTTATTATGAGGAATTGGCTCACGCAATTATGGAGGCTGAGAAGTGCCACAATCTGCCCTCTGTAGCTGGCAAGAAAGCTGGTGGTGTGGTCCAGAAGGCCTGAAAACCAGGGGAGCTGGTGGTGTAACTCGGAGCCCAAGGGGCGGAGAAGATGAGATGAGGTGTCCCTAGTCACAGATTAAGCAAGAAAAAAAATGGGCAAATTCCACCTTCCTCCACTGTTTGTTCTATTAAGGCCCTCAACAGATTGGGTGATGCCCACCCACATTGAGGTGGACAATCTACTTTACTGAGTCCACTGATTAAAGTGCTAATCTCATGTGGAGACACCCTGACAGACACACCTAGAAAGAATGTTTAATCGGGGTGCCTCAAAACCAGTCAAGTTGACACCCAAAATTAACTATTGCAGATGCCCTCTTTACTCTGCTCAGGCTCTGACAACCCTCACCAGGTTGCCCCCCTGCCCAGATGCCCTTGTCGCCTTGCTTGGGCTCAGACACTCTGTACCAGGCCGTCCTCTCCCCATGGTTCTCATCCTGCTCAGGCCCCGGCACCCCTGCTCTGGGCCACTGCCGTCTCCCCTTCCCCTCTGAATGGAAGGCTACCTTGCTTGCTTGACCCCACCCAATGGCTTTTGGATTGAATTGTTCAAGAAAGGAAAAAGAAGAAGGAAAAAAAAGAGCTTAATTATTTGCCTGTCTACCCATTGGAGAAAGGCCTATTTGGGGTTAGCAATACATTTATTGTATTGTTGATACAATGTTTATGTTGTTAAGATGTTTGTTGTTATGCTGTTTTGTTCACTGTGGTATCTTCAGCTCCTGGAGCAGTGCCTGGCGCACAGCAGACCCTCAGGAAATGTTGAATGAATGAGTGATGGGACAAGGAATGAGTCTGAATCATCGCTGATCCTAGGAGCCTAGCATGGAGACTGGAACTCACAGATACTTAGTAAATGTTGGTTAAAATTAACTGGCATGGGGTTTACACATAGTAGATTCTCTATAAATGGTGATTGGTTGAATGAAAACCTGAACAGTTAAATCAAAGTTAAGGGTTACAAAGAAGACAGCAGTGGCTACAAAAAGTCAACTGTAGTTCTTGTGAGAAGTGCCCTGGCCCCTCCTGATAAAGCGACATCTTGTATGGCCTTGCTACTGAAAGTGTGGTCCTCCACGGGCCAGCCCAATGGCCTAGTGGTTAAGTGCGTGTGCTCCACTTCAGTGGCCCCAGAGTTCGAAGATTCATATCCTGGGTGTGGACCTACACACCGCTCATCAAGCCATGGTTGGTGGCATCTCACATACAAAATATAAGAAGATCAGAAACAGATGTTAGCTCAGGGCCAATCTTCCTCACCAAAAAAAAAAAAAGTGTGGTCCTCTGGCCAACAGCATCAATATCACCTGGGAACTTGTTAGTGATGCGGAATCTGCAGTCCTATCAAATTTTCTGAATCAGAATCTACACTTTAGCAAGATCCCTAGGTGATTCTGTGCACTTCAATGCTTTAAACCTCTTCTAAATTAGAATCAGGGGTAATCACAGGCAGAATTTACCATAAAATATTGTTCATACATTTATTTGGAAATTCAGAGACTTCTGGAGTTTTCTCTTAGCATCCTTTTTCAGAGAACAACCTGATTTTTTGAGTAAGGAGTTGGGAGGTTGAGTCCTCCTTTCCTGGGGTAATATCTCCCTCTGCTGGCGTCTCAGGATATGGCTAACGAGACCTGAAAAGAGAAGTCAGACCCCAGCATGCTCGCAGTAACTCACCCTGTGATCTCAAAACTTTCTTCTGCCCCTCTGCCTTTCCTTTTTCTTCCTTTCTCTCTTTTTCTGTTTGTCTCACTCTCCTGTTCTCCCCTGTCTTCCTCTTTCTCTTCCTGCATATGCCTGATGCAGACTCCGCTTGCATACCTATAGACATGGATGACTCATTCCTTGTAAGGCAGACTTCGCCTTGGACAGATTTTTCCTTACACACAGTGAATTTGCCTTCTGTAGCTTCTCTTTGTAGTTCCAGGTCTGCTCTGCAGCGACACACCTGGAGAATACGACCAACTCCTCTGCCCTGAGCCCCTCAGAAGCCTGAATACTCCGATCATGCTCTCTGTTTGTCTGCTCCTCAGCAACTCCTTCCAGCCCCTCAGCTATTTTGCACATCCAAGTTTCTAGGTCTCTCCTCATCCTGCTCATCACTGCTGGACACTCACCAATATATTTGGGTCCTGCTCACACTGTGGGCCGCACGGAAGAATACTCTAGCTCTGGGCTGGCTAACAGAACAAAAAGGACCCATCACCCCTCTTGTGCTACTTGCCATGCGTCTCCGAATGAAACCAGTCTGTACATTTATTCTAAGCATCTGTACTGCTCAGTTTACTTATTTAGGGTTAACAGTAAACAAAAATTCTTGACTGTTTCTGCTAAGTCACATCATGCCTGCAATTTTTTTAAAAAACAAAGATTCCGGGGGCCGGCCCCGTGGCCGAGTGGTTAAGTTCGCGCGCTCTGCTTTGGTGGCCCAGGGTTTCACCAGTTCAGATCCTGGGTGCGGACGTGGCACTGCTCATCAAGCCATGCTGAGGCGGTGTCCCACATGCCACCACTAGAAGGACCCACAACTAAAAGTACACAACTATGTACTGGGGGGCTTTGAGGAGAAAAAGGAAAAATAAAATCTTTAAAAAAAATTTTTAAAAACCCAAAGATTCAGAGCTTAAATGAAGTTTGTTAAATTTAACGATGTTAGATTCAGCCTGTTCAGACATCTTAATTTTTACCAAAATTTATTAGATTTTTAAAAAAATTATCAAGCCAATTACAAATTTGATGTCCAATATTGGGAAAAATATAAAGAATGCAATTATAGCAGCCCATGATCCCTTCCCCGCCTAAAGGCAAACATTGTTAACATTCTGTTTTATTTCTTCCTAGGTTTTTCTCTGTGCATATGTGTATTTATATAATTGATATAATGTATTCGATTTTGTATCCTCCTTTTTGAAAAATTTAACAATATCTTGTAAGTGTTTTCTCAAATCTCACTTGACAGTCCATTGCATGTTGCCACAGAGTTTACACATCCAATCCTCTAGGTGAACATTTAGGCTATTCCCAATTTTTTCACTATGTGCAATATTTCAGTGAACTTTTTAAGCATAAAACTGTCTGCTTCTTTGGATGGAGACCTAGGACTTGAATTAATGAGTCAAAGAGCATGAATGTTTAAAAAAAACATTCCTTTTTTTTTCTGAGGAAGATTAGTCCTGAGCTAGGCAGCGAGCCGAAGAAGCAGACGGAATTAAGACAGAACACAATCTATATATTCAATGGGACAGGGGACCATCAGCCTCAAGGACTGAGGTGAGGTCCCTCTGATCGCCACGTATTTATTTGCGGGCAAAGAATCACAAGCATGTACAATAGCAGGAACTCGTGCCTGCAGGGACACGCAAGCCAAAGCCGGAAGGTTCTATTCTTCATCCCTCCGATGCACACCAGCCCTATCCAAGGTCATTCCCTTGGGGAGTATCTTAAGAACAATGAGCAAGATATGCAGGTGGTGTTCTGTTCCTGCAAGGGCCCGGCATTCCCAAGCCCTGTGCCTTCATGCTCAATAACATACTCCCTTCCGGCCTTGGGTTCCAAATCACAAACAATGTGGTTTAATAATTATGAGAGTCAGCAGATCACTTATTTCCCAGCCACCCATTTGGAATGTATTTTTCCTAGGCTTAAAGCCTAGCAAGAATGCTGCTATGATCTCCTGCAGCAAGCTAACCTCTGTGCCAGTCCTCCTACACTTTATATGTGGGTCACTGCCACAGCACGGCTGACAAGTGGTGCAGGTCTGCACCTGGGATCCAAAGCCATGAACCCCGGCCGCCAAAGCGCAGCATGCCAAACTTAACCACTACACCACGGAGCCAGCCCCTAAAGAGGATTCTTAACAGACACTTGTCAAATTTCTCTCCAAAAAAAATTTCGGATCTCTTAAAAATCCTTGTTCTGTCTTCTAACACTATCCAGGATGCTTTGGAAGATGTAAGAATGAAAACACATGACCCTTGCCCTCAGGAATTAACTTCCTGGGAGGGACACAAAAATAGAAAAAAGCACACTCAAGGGTGGATACTGTTAAGACTTTAGAACTTCTCTTTTCAGTTCTGTCCATTTTCTTGTCTGTATTTGTTTTGAGCTTTGTTAGTAGGGTCATACTCATTCAGGCTTACTATCTCTTCTTCATGAATTAACCCTTTTATTATTAGAATTGTCCTTCTTTATCTCTCATAATATACCTCGTCCTGGATTTCATGTTAGCTGACAATATAGGCACTCAATTTTCTTATGATTGGTGTTTGCATGATAAATCTTTTTCTGTCTTTTTTACTCTTAACCTATTTGTGTCTTTATATTTAAAACAGGCTTCTTATGGACAGCATGTGCCATATTTTCTTCTTCTTTTATAGTTTAGTTTTAAAAATATTTTAATATTTGATTCACTTGATAATAAATTCATTGTAAAAAGTCAAGTAGATATCAAACATATTTTTTCCCAAAAGACTTCCCAGTTTCATAATTTCTTTTAAAAATTAATCTTTGTTTCTTCCACTGATTTGAAATGCCAACTTTTTCATACATTAAATTTTCTTACATATTTAGGTCTATCCTGGATCCTGTGTTTTGATCCATTTATTTGTCTATGTATTCATATGCCAGTACCAAATTTGTTTTTTTATTGTGGTAAAATACACATAACATAAAATTTACCATCTTAACCATTTTTAAGTGTACAGTTCAGTGGCATTAAATACATTTATAATGTTGTGCAACCATCACCACCATCCATCTCCAGAACTCTTTTCATCTCATAAAACTGAAACTGTACCTGTTAAACAATAACTCCATTCCCACCTCACCCAGGCCTCTGGCAACCACCATTCTGCTTTCTGTCTCTATGATTCTGACCACTCTTAAGTACCTCACATAAGTGGAATCATACAGTATTTGTCTTCTTGTGACTGGCTTGTTTCACTTAGCATAATGTTTTCAAGATCCATTCATGTTGTGGCATGTGTCAGCATTTCCTCCTTTTTACCACATTTTGCTTATCCATTCAGCCATCAATAGACACTTGGGTGGCTCCGAAGTTTTAGCTATTATGAATAATGCTGCTATGCACATGCATGTACAAATATCTCCTTGAGACCATGCTTTAAATTCTTTGGGATATAGACCTGGAAGTGGAATTGCTGGATCATACGGTAGTTCTATTTTAAAATTTTTGAGGAACTGCCATACTGTTTTCCATAGTGGCTGTACCATTTTACCTTCCTACCAATAGTGTACAAGGGTTCTAATTTCTCCACTTCCTTGCCAACATATGTTTTTATTTTTTGGATAGTAGTCATCTTAATGGGTGTGAGGTGGTATCTCATTACAGTTTTGATTTGCATTTCCCTAATCATCAGAGATGTTCAGTATCTTTTCATGTGCTTATTGGCCATTTGTATATCTTCTTTGGAGAAATGTCTATTCAAGTCTTTCGCCCATTTTTAAAAAATCTTATTTCTGTTTTATTTATTTATTGATTTATTTATTTTGAGGAAGACTGGCTGTGAGCTAACATCCATGCCCATCTTCCTCTATTTTATAAGTGGGATGCCTATGACAGCATAGCTTGATAAGCGGTGCTTAGGTCCGCACCTGGGATGGAAACCAGCAAACCCCGGGCAGCTGAAGCAGAATGTGCAAACTTAACTGCTGCGCCACTGGACTGGCCCCTCTTTTGCCCATTTTTAAGCTATGTCTTTTGGTTTTTGCTTGTTGAGTTTTAGTTCACTATGTATTCTAAACACTAATCCCTTACCAGATACATGATTTGCAAATATTTTCCCCATTCTTTGGGTTGCCTTTTTACTCTGTTGATACTGTCTTTTGATGTACAACATTTTAAAATTTTGATGAAGTCCAATTTGTCTATTTTTTCTTTTGTTGTCTGTGCCTTTTGTGTCATAGCCAAGAAATCATTGCCAAATCCAATGTCATGAAGCTTTTGTCCGACAGTTTCTTCTAAGAGTTTTGTAGTTTTAGGTCTTACATTTAGGTCTTTGATCCATTTTGAGTTAATTTTTATTTATTTATTTTGAGGAAGATTAGCCCTGAGCTAACTGTTGCCAATCCTCCTCTTTTTGCTGAGGAAGACTGGCCCTGAGCTAACATCCGTGCCCATCTTCCTCTACTTTATGTATGGGACGCCTGCCACAGCATGGCTTGCCACACAGTGCCCTGTCTGCACCTGGGATCCGAACTGGCCAACCCTGGGCCGCCAAAGCAGAACGTGCGCACTTAACTGCTGCACCACTGGGCTGGCCCTGAGTTAATTTTTATATATGGGGTTAAGTAAGGGCCCAGTTTCATTATTTTGCATGTGGATATCCAGTTTTCCCAGCACCATGTGTTGAAAAGACTGTTCTTTTCCCATCGAGTGGCCTTCGAACCCTTATCAAAAATCATTTGACCATAAATGCGAGGGTTTATTTCTGGACTCCCTATTCCTTTCCTTTGGTCTATATGTTTGTCTTTATGCCTGTAACACACTGATTTGATTACTGTGGCTTTATAGTAAGTTTTGAAATTAGGAAATGTGAGTTCTCTAGCTTTGTTCATCTTTTTCAAGATAGTCTTGTCTATTCTGGGTTCCTTGAGATCCCATATGAATTTTAGGATTGATTTTTCTATTTCGGCAAAAATCATCATTGGAATTTTTGATAGTGATTGCGTTGAATCTGTAGATCGCTTTGGGTAGTATTGACATCTTAACAATATTAAGTCTTTCAATCCATGAACATGGAATGTGTTTCCATTTATTCATCTTTAATTTCTTTCAGTAAACTTCCGTAGTTTTCATTGTACATTGAAATTATAATTTCATTTTCTTTCACTTCCTTGGTTAATTTCTAAGTACTTTATTCTTTCAGATGCTATTGTAAATGGAATTGTTTTCATAATTTCCTTTTGATATTGTTCATTGTTAGTATATAGAAATGCAACTGATTTTTGTGTGTTGACTTTGTGTACTGGTACTTTGCTGAATCATTTATTAGCTCTAATAGTTTTTTGGTGGAATCTTTAGGATTTTCTACATATAAGATCATATCATGTGTGAAGAGACATAATATTACTCATCCTTTCCAATTTGGATGGCTTTTATTTCTTTTTCTTGCCTAATTGCTCTAGCTAGAAATTCTAGTATTATGTTGAATAGAAGCTGTGAAAGTGGGCATCCTTGTCTTATTCCTGATGTTTAGGAAAAGGCTGTAAGTCTTTCACCATTGAGTATGTTTGCTGTAGGATTTCATATATGGTTTTTATTATGTTGAAGTAGTTTCCTTCTATTCTTAGTTTGTTGAAAGGGTGTTGAATTTCATCAAATGCTTTGTCTCATCATTTGAGATGATTGTGGATTTTTTTCCTTCATTCTTTTCTTGTGGTGTTTTATATTGATCAATTTGCATATATTGAACTATTCTCCAGGAATAAATCCTACTTGGTCATGGTATATAATCCTTTTAAGATGCTGCTGATTCGGTTTGCTAGTATTTTGTTGAGAATTTTTGCATCAGTGTTCACAAGGGATATGGGTCTGTAGTCTTCTTTTCTTGTAGTATCTTTGTCTGGCTTCTGTAGCACAGTAATGCTGTTAATAGTTCTAATTCTTAGAATGAATTAAGAAGTGTACCCTCCTCTTTGTTTTTTGTTTTTTTTTTTTTTGAGGAAGATTAGCCCTCAGCTAACTACTGCCAGTCCTCCTCTTTTTTGTTGAGGAAGCCTGGCCCTGAGCTAACATCTGTGCCCATCTTCCTCTACTTTATATGTGGGATGCCTACCACAGCATGGTGTGCCAAGCAGTGCCATGTCCGCACCCGGGATCCGAACCAGTGAACCCCGGGCCACCGAGAAGCGGAATGTGTGAACTTAACCACTGCGCCACCAGGCTGGCCCCTCCTCTTTGATTTTTTGGAACAGTTTGAGAAGGATTGGTACTAGTTCTTTAAATGTTGGGTAGGATTCACTAGTGAGGCCATCAGGTCCCAGGCTTTTATTTGTCAGAAGATTTTTGATTACTGGTTCAATCTCCTAACTAGTTATAGGTGTATGCAGATTTTCTATTTCTTTGTGATTTAGTCTTAGTAGGTTTTGTGTTTCAAGGAATTTGTCCATTTCATCTAGGTTATCCAGTTTGTTGGCATACAATTGTTCCTAGTACTCTCTTATAATCCTTTTTATTTCTGCAGAATTGGTAGTAATGTCCTCATTTTCATTTCTGGTTTTAGTAATATTAGTCTTCTCTCCTTTTTTCTTAGTCATCTAGCTGAAGGTTTGTCAATTTTCTTGATCTTTTCAAAGAACTAACTTTTACTTTCACTAATTTTCTGTATTGTTTTTCTATTCTCTATTTCATTTATCTCTGCTCTAATCTTTATTTTATTTCTTTCATTTTGCAGCATTCAGTTTAGCTTATTCTCTTTTTTTTCTAGTTCTTAAGTTGTAAAGTTAGTTTGTTGATTTATCTTTCTTGTTTTTTAATGTAAGTGTTTGTAGCTATAAATTTCCCCCTTAGCACTGCTTTTGCTGTGTCCTATAAGTTTTGGTCTGTTGTGCTTTCATTTTCACTCATCTCTAAGTATTTTCTAATTTCTTTCGTAATTTCTAATTTTATCCATTGGTTATTTTATTAAAGAGTGTGGTGTTTAATTTCGACAGATTTGTGAATTATACTTCTGTTATTAATTTCTAACTTCATCCTATTGTGGTCAGAGAAGGTACTTTGCATGATATGTATCTTTTAAAACCTACTGAGACTGTGGCCTAACACACGGTCTACCCTGGAAGATGTCCCAGGTGCCCTTGGGAAGAGCATGTCCGCCATCTTTGTTGGGTAGTGTCTGCACACATCTATTGGATCTAGTCGGTCAATTGTGTTAAGTCCCCTTCTACTTACTTATCTTCTGTCTGGTTGTTCTATCTGTTATTGAGAATGGGGTACTGAAGTCTCTAACTATTATTGTGGAACTGTCTATTTCTCCCCTCAATTCTGTCCGTTTTTGCTTCAAACTCCCCCTGGAAGTCACTTCAGCTGGAGGGGGAAGGGCTCGCAACAATGACGGGGAGGTGAAACAACAGTGGCTGCCTGTGTCTTCATGTGCGCCTCTGTAATCAAAAGGAGCAATCAGCAATCCTTGATTTGGAGACAGGGTCCTTTTTGCCTATCTTGGCTCCCATAAGCTAGTGCAAGATGCTCCAGGAACCTGTGCACAGCTGCCTGCCAAGTGGCCAAGCATTGCAGGATAGGTAGCTTCTACTGTGCTAAATTGACCAAAATTAACTGCAATTTACCATCCCCCACTAGAGGCTGCAAGCCTTCAATAGACTCCCAAGTTCCAAAACAGTTACGTCAGACAGATTCTGCCAGTGCAATTGTTGTGTGGGTGCACAGACAGATTCTTGGTGCCTCCTACTCTGCCATCTTCCCAGAATCCTCTCTCCCATTTTTTTTTATAATAAAGCATTATGAAATAGATTTTTAATTGTTAGGGCTATGGCTGCCTTGTTAACTTTTTCCAGAGTTTTCCTGGCTATTCTTGCAATATTATCTTTCCTTAAGAATCTTAGAATCAATGTGTCATAGTTTCAAAAAGTATCTTACTGGTACTTTTAATGGGAAATTTATAGCTTGATTTAGGAAGAATTTTGCCAATGACTTGAAGACCCAAACATCCTAAAATTACTGTTTTTCATAACTACTACTAAACCAATAAATCTTGCTATAAAAATTAATACAGAAGTATACAAAGACTGAGAAATAAGGAGGCCCTCTTAAAACATTTCCTTACCCCCGCCCCCAACTCCCCTTCACTGAAATAACTTTTGTTAAGGTTGATAGTATCCTTCCATGCTTAGCCCTACATTTGCAAACTTTTATGTGTACCTCTACACAGGCTTTTATTGTTTTGGTCTTGTATGTATACAGGACCATTAGTGATGAAGGAGCCATAATATGTGTATATCAGTGTTTTGTAATCCTCTGTAGATGGACAGATTCTTTTCTGCTTCCACAAACAAAGCTGTGATCAACAGCCTCATATATTTTTTCACATTTGTGTATTTCAGTAGAATACATACATTTCTAGAAAGGAACTGCCAGCTAGAAGGGAGTGAATGCGTATTTTAAATTTTGCTAGATACTAACAAGTTATCTTCAAAGATAGCGTCAATGGTACTCGCATCAACAATATAGGATGGACCCTTTTCACACTCTCCTAAATACTGAACATACAAATCTTTTTAATGTTTACCAGACTGTAAATTTGAGATAATATGTAGCTCACAGTATGTTTGTAAGAGTCATATATGTGAAAGGACCTCTCACATTGCCTGGCTTACTGTCAGCATTCCATATTTTATTTATTTTACCGCCTCAATCTGGCAGGAACACATGTTCAAGGGCTATGAAATGTCAGGCAATCTTGAACAGAATCTACTATCAGACCTTTCTGAGGCCTTTAAGAAATAAACCCAAGGGCAACATTCCCAGCCTCCAGCGTCCGAAGGGCTCGATCAACTGGACTGATATTTGGGTGTTAGTTTCTGAAAAAGTGAAGTGCCCCATTTTCAAAATAGCTCCCATTCGCTGGGCCTGCCGGTCCCGGAGCCCCGCCGGGCCCCTCGCGGCTCTTCCTCTCCCCTCTGCACCGGGCGGACGGCTCTTCCCCGGCTCGGGGCCCGGAGCCTGCCCTTTTCGACGGCGGCCCACAGGGTTTCCAGCGTTGTTTTGGAGGCTTGGTCCCGGAGCCTGCAGGCCTGTTGGACCCGCGGCGCCGAACGCGGAGCCCCGGGCCGGTCGGGAGCCGGCACACTCCGCAGGCGCCGGCGCCGGGACCGGAAGAGGGGCAGAGCGGACACAGCCGTCAGACGGCCGGCACTGCTGGTTCAGCTTTTTCAGCCTGGATTTTGGCTTAATTCAACCCAAGAACGTCTTGGAATTTCATTTTCTTTTTTCCAAAGTCTACGAGGTGGGAACTGAATCTCGACCCGGGTGCGTGTGCGGGTTCCCGAAGAGAACTCGCTTGGGCCAGGGCGCCGGGAGTCCCCGCAGCCGAGCGCGGAGAAAACCTCCGGGCCCAGTGCCCGGGGGACGCGCCACTCTGGGGCCCATCGACCGCTCGCGCAGCCCGCAGGCCGGCGTGACTCCGACTGGCGCAGCGAGGCGGAAAAACGGCTGCCCTCAGCCGCGACGGTCGCCGACGGACAGCGGCACACAGGGCTCCTCTGCAGTCCAACCTGCCCCGCCACATCCCGCCTTAAAAGGCGTTTGACAACAGTCTACATTGTTGCACGGCAAACGGTGATTGGCCACAGCGCTCACGGATTCGGTCGGTAGTAAACACGGAGAGGCTCCTGGGACCGTGGATTGGTCACCGAGCCGGCGGCCGAGTAAATGCCTCCGCACCCCGCGCGCCGGCTGGCTGCATTTCTGCTCGGCCCCGCCCCCGCCCCTGCTGATTGGTTGCACCTCGGCCGGCGGGGCGGAGGGGTGGAGGAGCCGGCGAGCTCGCATCGCGTCACTTCCGTTTGCTGTCTGCCGCCGCCGCGGTGTTCTCAGAGCGCGGCGGCGGGCGGCCTGAAGGAGCTGGGGGCCGAGAGGCGGGGTGGGCGGGGCTGGGCGGAAGCGGGAGGAAATCCCATCACGGAGACGCCGGCCTGGACGTTCCCGCCTCCGACACTGTCGGGTCGGGTCGGAGAAGGGTCACCACCTCCTCCAGCGACAAGGGGGGCGGAGCCCGGCGCAGGTGAGGCGACCCTGTCAGCGGGAGCGGCGGTGGCGCGCGCGCTCACGTGCGGACGGTTGCGCTGCGGGACGCGTCGGGGCGCGCGCGGCGTCCCCCAGCCGGTCTTTCTGAGGGGTATTGTTACCCTGCGTGGCGGAGGGGCCGGGCGCGTTCTTCTGCGCAGGCGTCCCCCGTGTCCCGACGCCAGGCTGTCTCCTGCCGGCTGGGGCGGGGGCTCTGGCACCCCCGGATCGCGGGCGGACGGCGCTGTTTCCCGGGATGGGGCAGGAAAGGCCTCCCGGCCCAGCGCCTGGCGGGGTGAAGACAGGCCCTATCCCGCTACGGGATGGGGTCGGGTGGCTCCCATGCGCCCGGCCTCGGTCTCCTTGAGCGACGAGGTTTGTGTCGCTAGAGCAAGGCCGAGGCGGCCGGGGTCGCAGGCGGCGGTGCCCCGGAGGGGCGGAGCAGTGCTGTGGAATGCCCGGCTTGTCGTCCGGGGACGAGTGGTGGTGGCGTTGGTTGCAGGCCGAGGGGCGTGGGGGGCGGAGGTGAGACGCGGCGCCCTTTGGGGGCCGGGCGGGTTGGTACCGAAGCCGGGAGTGCCGCGGGCCGGAGGGCGGGGGGCTTGCTGCGCCGTCGGGTCCGCGTTCCGGCGTAGTCGGGGTACGTGGAAGCTGGTTTCCCTATAGGGGACCAGTTGTGAATATCCTATTGGGAGGAAAATTTTGTGTTAAATGCACAGTGAAGTCTTGATTACCAAGTAGTATGCTCCGGTTCTGAGTAATTAGAATAGAAGAAACCCTTCACCTTCAAGAGCTGAAACAGTTTCTCAAAATGTGTCCACATGCTGTTCAGTTGTAGTGAGCAGAAGGCGCTGCATCGCGGGGGGCCCTCTCCTGAGAGGCGAAGAGAAGGCCGTGCCTCGGTGCTGGGTGACGCGGGGGCGGTGCCGTGGCTCTTTAAAGAGGGTGGGCGGGGTTCCCTTCGCTGCTGGACGGCTTGCTTTTCGTTGCCAAGGCCTCGCGATTTCGTGGGGAGGGCGGTGGGCAGTAGGCAGGAGAGCAGAGGCGGGGGAAGTTTGGAGAAAAGCCCCTGAACCGAGGGAAGGCCTCCCGCTGTTGCTTTAAGCCCCTGTGGAGATCCCGGCGACCCTGGGAAGACCGGCCCGGCCACCGCCGCTGGCTTGGTGACTGACCTGTTCGGGGCCCTTGGGTTTTGCTGAATAAATGAGCCAGGACTTTTTAAAGAGTCCTGAACTCAACTTGTTTTCGCTTGCTTTCTTTCTCCTAAAAATTGTGTCACTACATTGTATAGTTAGCTGGGTATACTCGCAAGCTGTTTTCTGGTTAATTGAGGTGTCTCGAGCAGAATTCTGAAAGTGATAAAATTGGGAAGAAAAGCATCTTGTAGTGGGGTGTTTTCCTGAATTTAGAGGTCCATGCTCTCAAAAGAGACTTTGGCACAAGATTATCACCAGTTGACGTGAATTGGAGTTTTTGGTGTGGATAAGACTTAAAAATATCCTCCGTACGGTGAGATATGATATAGCTTGCTGTAGAGCTGGCACAGAATCTTGAATCTGCCTCAGTTTTCCTTGGAAAGAGAAAAGAAAAACCCAAGGTATTGATTCCATATTAGGTTTCAACTTTTTTTAAAATGTAAATTTGTTGTAAACAAACACTTTTCCCCTCTGTCAGTTTTAAGGATGTAAATCATACGCTCTTTTGCTGTACCTGACACTTCTCAAATATGGATGCCGTCTAGTGGAGCCAGTTTTTGTCAGTGTAGCAGGTGGAGTGGAATGTAACACTACACTGTAGCTTTTGTCTAAATGTGAAGTGAACTGCTCATATGCTCAAAGACCAGCTGTTTCTGAGGGAACTATTGCTCTTTACGGTTGTTTTCATCACTGAATAGTGGCTTTAATCTCAAGATTCAATTTTGGGGAGTGACTTTCATTTGATTAATTATACATATAATTGCTAAAAGCTTTGATTTATATTTCCGACAGCTCAAACATTAGGAATATGTGTTGGAGTGTGACTTTATTGTAATATACTAGGTGTAAATAGATTACTGTCGTAGTATCCAAGATTATTTTCTCTGTAGGTAATTTTCCTTCTGATCTCCTATATATTTGGGTGATAGTGTTTAAGGTTCCAGTACTTCCTTGATTCTAAACCACATTTTGTTCATATTTTAATCTTGAAACGATGCCATAAGCAAGCATTATGCCATAGCTTAATTGGCAGTTTTTTTTCCTTTCCTAATGTTACATAAAATAATGTTGTATTTCATAGTCATTGGCATCTTAGATTTAATGAAATTTGATACAGTTGAAAGACGTTTGTATTCATTGTAATTGTAACCAGTTAATTTTCCAAATGTGCCTTTGTACTCTGAAGGAGTTTCTTGTTGAAAGGAATCTTATTGGAAGTGAAATTTTTTTCTTTTATAAATGGAAATTAACAAATACAGTGTTTTGTTATAAACTTTAAAGTATGATTGGGTGGTGGGTCAGCTCTTTGGAAATTTTACTTGGTAGTCTGTTACTTTGTGTACATGATAAGTTTACAAATGCTTTATTTCCAACGTCTTAAGTTTAAAATGATTAGGGTGAATTGCTCCCCCTTTTCTTCTGTATGTGATATTGTTGACTTGGTGTGATTGATTTTTCAGTACCTCTTAATTAGTCAACTATAAAAGTCTGCTCGGTTGTCTTCCTCTAAAAATGCAAGACGTTCAATGTTTTAGTACTTCTGTTTTCGTCTCTCCTGCAGAGAGGATTTGAGGAAGGACAGGGAGAAGAAAACCCATTGTTTTGAGGTTCAGTTGTGAGAGAAACCCACAGATAATACAAAAATCTAAACACGCTTGGTAACATACATTGTATTCTTTATTTTGAGTAGAACATCAAAAGCAACTCAACAGGTAAAGTATTAGTCACTTGCTGAACACTTGATTTGATGAATGATTCAGAACTAAAGAAATAGACTGCTTTGAAGGTAAACTAGGTATAAGAAATCAAATCCATTTTTCATCTTCTCTGCTGGAAAGGCACCATCAGTAATAGCATTCCAATGTTTTGGCATAGCTTTCTTCTTCATAAAAGTTTAGTTTTTTTAATTAAGAAATATGTTTCTTGATCTGTTGGGTAAAAGGCAATGGAAGCTGTTTTTAAAAATTACTGAAAAGGCTGTGAGAGGGGGGCAACTGGGATGGGTGGCAGGCAGCATTTTCTAAATAATAGAGGGAAAATATATTTAGACTTCTTAAACAGATGTTAAAATAGATATAGTCTCAGATTTATAAGCAGCTAAAAGAAGCCATCGATAGTTGGTTTCTGTGGATTTTTGGATGTCTTTGTGAAGTTTGTATGATCTTTAGAGTGGTAACTGGCTACACATGTTCTTTTATGTAGATAATCAGCCAGCTGGCTCTTCATTTTCTTATTTAATGTTTTTTTAAAATTTTAATTTAATTTTTTTTCCTTTTTCTCCCCAAAGCCCCCCGGTACATAGTTGTATATTCTTCGTTGTGGGTCCTTCTAGTTGTGGCATGTGGTTTGATGAGCAGTGCCATGTCTGCGCCCAGGATTCGAACCAACGAAACACTGGGCCGCCTGCAGCGGAGCGCGCAAACTTAACCCCTTGGCCACGGGGCCAGCCCCAATTTAATTTAATTTTTAAAATTCATTTTAACTTTTAGAAAATGTAGTACCCGAGAAAGGGAAATTTCTAGGTCAGTTACAGTGTAAATGTAAAATTCTAAACAGGATAAAGCAGTGAAATTTGTCGTAAATTATTTTGAAGTTTAAATGTCTTCAGACTCTGTCATTAAGTGACTGTCTTGGGCATGCCCATCTTTCAGACAGCACTCTGCTGGTGGGCCGCCACCCTGACAGACCACTTCCCTAACAGGGTTGGGTGGGCCAAGATTTTCCCCCTTCAACAAGTGACCCTGCTGCCAGGAATGTATTCTGTCACCCTTCCCTTCTCCCCAGAGCTCTGATCCCTGATTCTTGTTGGGCACCAGCCTCATGTAAGGCAGGGTTGGGGAGGAGCCATGGCAGGGGGCAGTGGGAGGAGAAGGCATCTCCTGACCTTCCAAACCGGGCTCTCTCGGCAGTGATGAAGGCTTGGCAGTGTGGTCTGTGGTGGCGGCATGTGGCATTGGCAGCAAGGGTGGGTTTGAGTAAGAGAGGAGAAGAAAAACCCCTTCCTGCCACCTCTTCCAGAACCTTTGCTCCAATTGTCACTCCCTTAGCTGTTATTTTACACACCTGCCTTTTCACTCTCACCTCCAGTCCTTGACCCTGAACCTGCTTTTCAGCTTCATGCCCTAAACTCCTCCCAGTCTCCTTCCAGTCTTCCTAGTCTTTGCTCACACTCTTTACTACATACTCTCTCTGCTCTAAGTATCCTGTCATCAGCCTCCTGGCCCGTGGCTTACTGGGGGCTGTCCCGTTACTGCAAAGTGAGGATTCATAGTTGGACCTAGGTTCATATCTCCTCACCTTCGCTTCCAGTACTAGTTGGGTGATGTTGGTCCTAGACATGGGGAGGACAGTCAGTGCTTGACAGTCATCCATAAGAGAGAAAGTATGTAAAGAACCTGCAGATCCTGGCTCTTAATAGGCATCCAGCCCTTTCATGCCACCCAGCCAACCCTCTACCACCCAACTATAGTAGTAAGTGTGGTGCGGTTACTTACACTGCACTGGTGCTTTGACAATTTGCTACCCTAGTAACAGGTTAAAGGCATACTTTGTGAGTGATCCTGGAAGATCACTTTTTTTTGCTGAAAAAATTATTGCTGAGAAAATGCTAGGCAATTTATTTTGCAAACTTGAGTAGCACAATATATGTATAAATTGAAGGCTGTCTTTACACTAAAGTCTCATTTATCTTATATTTTGGAAGACTGAGATGCTCCAAAAATGCATTTTCCATATATGTGAAACTTATCTACTTAAGTGGTTTTCAAACTTTTTGATCTCAGGATTCCTTTGCACATTTATTGCACATTTAAAAATTATTGATGACTCCAAACAGCTTTTTTTGTGAGTCATAGCTTTCAGTATTTAACATGTTAGAAACTAAAATTGAGGAAAAAACTTTATTCATTCATCAGAAATAATAAATCCATTTTTTGTTAACATAAATATGTTCCAAAATAAATAGTGAAAAGAATAACATTTAAGAAAAATAATAAACTACTTTTTAGAACACTTTGTGAAGATAGTACAGAGAGTTCCCATATACCCACACCCAGTTTCCCCATGATTAACATCTTACATTAGTGTGACACATTAGTTATAACTAGTGAAACATTATTGATACATTTGTATTAACTAAGGTCCATTCTTGATTCAGGTTTCCTTAGTTTTTACCTCTTGTTCTTTTTCTTTTCGAAGACCTCATTGAAGATAGCACATTATGTTAGTCATCTTATCTCTTTAGGATCCTCTTGACTGTGAGTTTCTCCTACTTTCCTTGTTTCCGGTGACTTTGATGGTTTTGAGGAGCACTGGTGAGATATTTTGCAGAAGTCCCTCAATTGGGATTTGTGTGATGTTTTTCTCATGGTTGGACTGGGTTATGGGTTTTGGAGGGGGAAGACCACAGAGGTAAAGTGCCATTCTCATCACATCAACATGTGATGCATACTGTCAACATGATTCATCACCGTTGCTGTTGCCCTTGGTCACCTGGCTGAGATAGAGTTTGTCAGATTTCTCCAGTGTAAAGTTACTCTTTTCCCCACCCTTTCCATATTGCACTCTGGAAGGAAGTCATTCTTCACAGCCCACACTTTAGGAGTGGGGAGTTATGCTCCATTTCCTTGAGGACAGAGTATGTACCTAAATTTTTTGGAATTCTTGTGCACAGGAGATTTGTCTCCTTTTCCATTTATTTAATCATTTATATCAGTATGAACCTATGAATATTTATTTTATACTTTGGGTTATAATCCAATACTATTTTTTTATCTTCTTAACCAAAATCTTCTATCTTTGGCCTTTGAGAGCACTTTCTTCTGTTGGGTCCTATGTCACTTTCACATACTCCCATTGTCTCATTTGTTTGTTTGAAGTACTCCCTTATTTCTGGCACTGCAAGATTCTGCAGGCCTATCTTGTATGTTTCCTGCCCCAGTCCTAGAATCAGCCATTTCTCCAAGGAGCGCTGGTCCTTTTTATTAGAGAATAGTATTTGAAACCAAGATCTGGACATCGGGAATGTTCAGAGTGACATTATTTTATGTTTTTTTGCAAATCTCTTTAATGTCTAACTTAATACAAGGCAGGTGGATTCCCATACTTGCTTCTGTATTCAATTTATTGTGATGTACTCTTTTTTTTAAAAATAATTTTTTATTGAGTTAATGATAGGTTACAATCTTGTGAAATTTCAGTTGTACATTCTTGTTTGTCAGTCGTGTTGTAGGTGCACCCCTTCATCCTTTGTGCCCACACCCCACCCCACCTTTCCCATGGTAGCCACTAATCTGTTCTCTTTGTCTGCATTTTTAAATTCCTCATATGAGTGGAGTCATACAGAGATTGTCCTTCTCTATCTGGCTTATTTCACTTAACATAATTCTCTCAAGGTCTATCCATGTTGTTGCAAATGGGATGATTTTGTTCGTTTTTACGGTTGAGTAGTATTCCATTGTATATATACACCACATCTTCTTTATCCAGTCACCTGTTGGTGGGCACTTAGGTTGCTTCCACGTATTGGCTATTGTAAATAATGCTGCAGTGAACACTGGGGTACATGGGACTTTTGGAATTGCTGACTACAAGCTCTTTGGATAGATACCCAGTAGTGGGATAGCTGGATTGTGTGGTAGTTCTATTTTTAATTTTTGAGGCATCTCCATACTGTTTTCCATAGTGGCTGCACCAGTTTGCATTCCCACCAACAGTGGATGAGGGTTCCTTTTTCTCCACAACCTCTCCAACATTTGTTACTATTTGTTTTGGATATTTTTGCCAATCTAACGGGTGTAAGGTGATATCTTACTGTAGTTTTGATTTGCATTTCCCTGATGATCAGCGATGATGAACATCTTTTCATGTGCCCATTGGCCATCCGTATATCTTCTTTGGAGAAATGTCTATTCATGTCTCCTGCCCATTTTTTGATTGAGTTGTTTGATTTTTTGTTGTTGAGTTGTGTGAGTTCTTTATATGTTATGAATATTAACCCTTTGTCAGATGTATGACTTGCAAATATTTTTTCCCAGTTAGTGGGTTGTTTTTTTGTTTAAATCCTGTTTTCATTTGCCTTGAAGAAGCTCTTTAGTCTGATGAAGTCCCATTTGTTTATTCTTTCTATTGTTTCCCTTGTCTCAGAAGACATGGTGTTCGAAAAGATCCTTTTAATACTGATGTCAAAGAGTGTACTGCCTACATTTTCTCCTAGAAGCCTTATGGTTTCAGGTCTCAGCTTTAGGTCTTTGATCCATTTTGAGTTTATTTTAGTGAATGGTGAAAAAGAATGGTCAATTTTCATCTTTTACATGTGGCTTTCCAGTTTTCCCAGCACCATTTGTTGAAAAGACTTTCTTTTCTCCATTGTATGCCCTCAGCTCCTTTGTCGAAGATTAGCTGTCCATAGATGTGTGGTTTTATTTCTGGGCTTTCAATTCTGTTCCATTGATCTGTGCACCTGTTTTTGTACCAGTACCATGCTGTTCTGATTACTGTAGCTTTGTAGTATGTTTTGAAGTCAGGGATTGTGATGCCTCCAGCTTTGTTCTTTTTTCTCAGGATTGCTTTAGCAATTCGGGGTCTTTTGTTGCCCCATACGAATTTTAGGATTCTTTGTTCTAATTCTATAAAGAATGTCATTGGGAATCTGATTGGGATGGCGTTGAATCTGTAGATTGCTTTAGGTAGAACGGACATTTTAACTATGTTTATATGTTTATATAAACATATATATATATACTGTATATATATATATACCATACATATATATATACACTACATATATAAACTATGTGTATATGTTATAGTTATAGCTGCTGATTTATGTAAATTGATTTTATACCCTGCAACTTTGCTGTAGTTGTTGATTACTTCTAAACGTTTTCCAATGGCTTCTTTGGGGTTTTTTATGTATAAGACCATGTCGTCTGCAAACAGGGAGGGTTTCACTTCTTTCCACCCTATCTGGATTCCTTTTATTCCTTTTTCTTGCCTAATTGCTCTGGTCAAAACCTCCAGTACTACGTTAAATAAGAGTGGTGATAGAGGGTATCCTTGTCTCTTTCCTGTTTTCAGGGAGACGGCGCTCAGTTTTTGCCTGTTGAGTATGATGTTGGCTGTGGGTTTGTCATATATGGCCTTTATTATGTTGAGGTAGTTCCCTTCTATCCCTGTTTTGTTCAGAGTTTTTATCATAAATGGCTGTTGGATCTTGTCAAATGCTTTCTCTGCATCTATTGAGATGATCATGTGGTTTTTATTCCTCAGTTTGTTGATGTGGTATATAACATTGATTGACTTGCGGATGTTGAACCATCCCTGTGTCCGTGGTATGAATCCCACTTGATCATGATGTATGATCCTTTTGATGAATTGCTGAATTCAGGTTGCCAAAATTTTGTTGAGAATTTTTGCATCTGTGTTCATCAGCGATATAGGCCTGTATTTCTCCTTTTTCATGCTGTCCTTGTCAGGCTTTGGTATCAGCGTGATGTTGGCCTCGTAGAATGTGTTAGGAAGTGTTCCATCCTCCCTAATTTTTTGGAATAGCTTGAAAAGGATAGGTATTAAATCCTCTCTGAAAGTTTGGTAGAATTCCCCAGGAAAGCCATCTGGTCCTGGGGTTTTATTCTTGGGATGCTTTTGATTGCTGTTTCAATCTCTTTCCTTGTGATTGGTCTGTTCACATTGTCTGCTGCTTCTTGACTAAGCTTTGGGAGATTGTAGGAGTCCAAGAATTTATCCATTTTCCTCTAGGTTATCCATTTTGTTGGCATATAGTTTTTCGTAGTATTCTCTTATAATCCGTTGTATTTCTGCGGAGTCTGTTGTTATTTCTCCTCTTTCATTTCTGATTTTATTTGAGCTTTCTCTCTTTTTCTCTTTGTAAGTCTGGCTAGGGGTTTGTCAATTTTATTTATCTTCTCAAAGAACCAGCTCTTTGTTTCATTTATCCTTCCTACTGCCTTTTTTGTTTCAATAGCATTTATTTCTGCTCTGATTTTTATTATTTCTCTCCTTCTACTGACTTTGGGCTTTGTTTGTTCTTCTTTCTCTAATTCAGTTAGGTGTAGTTTAAGATTGCTTATTTGGGATTTTTCTTGTTTGTTAAGATGGTATGGCATGTTATCATTTTCATTTGTCTCCAGGTGTTTTTTGATTTCTTCTTTAATTTCTTCAATGATCCATTGCTTGTTCAATAGCATATTGTTTAGTCTCCACATCTTTGTGCCTTTCTCAGCTTTTTTCTTGTAATTAATTTCTAGCTTTATAGCACTATGATCGGAGAAGATGCTTGTTATTATTTCAGTTTTTTTTAATTTGTAGAGGCTTGCCTTGTTCCGCAACGTATGGTTTATCCTTGAGAATGTTCTATGCGCGCTTGAGAAGAATGTGTATTCTGCTGTTTTTGGATGAAGTGTTCTATATATGTCTATTAAGTCCAACTGTTTTAGCTTTTTGTTTAGCTCCACTGTTTCCTTGTTGATTTTCTGTCTGGATGATCTGTCCATTGATGTGAGTGGGGTGTTGAGGTCCCCTACTATTATTGTGTTATTTTTGACATCTTCTTTTAGGTTTGTTAATAGTTGCTTTATGTATTGTGATGTACTCTTGATTAAAGTATACCAAGAAAAGTCCAGCATCATACAAATATGTAGTTGGAAAAGAGAGGAGTATTTTAGTAGTTTTTTCAGGTAATTTTGGATATGCTATTTTTTTTCCTATGGAAGATTAACCGTGAGCTAAGATCTGTTGCCAGTCCTCCTCTTTCTTTCCTTGAGGAAGATTAGCCCTTAGCTCACACCTGTGCCAATCTTCCTCCACTTTTTGTATGTGGGTCACTTTTTGTATGTGGGTCATCACCACAGCATGACTTATGGGTGGTGTCAGTTCACACCTGGGATCCAAACCTGTGAACCTGGGCCATTGAAGAGGAGCATGTGAACTTAACCACTACGCCACTGGGCTGGCCCTGGATGTGCTTTTCTGATACTATAACAAGACTCGGCAAATGGTATTTTCTTAAGTGGTTAGTTGCAATGTGGAATCTGAAACCATATCAATGAACTTTTCATATTCAGTTACATTAAAATACATTAGTTTATATCTTGCACTTCGAATGAATTTTTTTACCCATATCTTATTTTGTAACATCGTGGTTATAACAGTGGTCATTTGGAAAATATTGATTCACTGAGCTATGCAGATCTTCCAAGTGTTAGCACATTTATTATACAATATTAAAAAAAAATCACATTTCATTAATATCACCAGTGATCTCATGAAAAGGGTTTGCAAGTTGGGAAACTGTCAAGTTCACAGTGACAGATACACATTTTCAAAAATTCTAATTTTCTCCTGAAAGCTTGAATTTTATCATAGGCAACAAATACCCTAAGTTGTTTTCCTTGAAATGCAATCTCATTTCATTCATTTTCAAGAAAATGTCTGGCACATACTCAAATCTGAATAACCATAGTTTGTCATTTGTTCTTCAAGTTATAATGGTGTTCCATGAAAACAGTTATTTCAGCTTACAACTCAGAAATTGCACAAATATCTGGGGGGATGTCACCAAGATGGCAGCGTGAGTAGTTTTCTTTGTCTCTCCCCCTTGGAATCTACAACTAATTGGACATTCATCGCTTAACAAAGGATATCCATATAGCATCTCAGGATGCCTGAGACACCCGTGCTGCTATATATTGGAAGGCGGACGGACTTCCCCCTGGGAGGAGGTGGAGATAGGTGAAAACTCTCCAATCCCAACCCCTGAACAGCCTAGTACCTGCAAGCGGCTTTCTTCCAGCGGACGCCCCCAGAACATTGCCACACACCAAGGGCAGGAGGGTGCGCACACCAGAGGAGCAACAGTGGAAACAGGTGACCACAGCCCTACCTAAGCCCCCCGCGATTACACCTAAGCCCAGGGGGAAACTCCAGGGTCCCACACCAGAGGCGGCAGGGAAAACCTCTACTCGCCATTAGCAGAGAGGCCCCGCCCAGCATCCACAGCGCCGAGAGGCTCCCGAAGAGACTCCCAAACGGGGCAGCAGCCCGCCAGCCGCCGCCGCCGATCTCACAGACTGTGGCTGGCGCCCGGTCAGGGCACGGGGCTACCGGAGATCTCCTGGGAGAGGACTGGGGCTGGGTGGAGTTCCAGCGGCCGGCTCCATGGCCCAGGGGGGAACTCCAGGGTTCCGTTCTGGCAGCAGGGAAAGCCTCTACTTGCCACTAGTGGAGAGGCTCTGCCCAGCATTCAGAATGCTGGGAGGGTCCCAAAGAGGAGAATCCCAGGCAGGGCAGCAGCTGGCCAGCCGCCACTGAACTCACGGTCTCCAGCTGTCCCCCAGACAGGGCAAGGGGCTCCCCAAGATCCTGGGGGAGAGGACTGGGGCTGGGTGGAGTTCCAGCGCCCCGGCTCCGTGGCCCAGGGGGAAACTCTACAGTCTCACAGCAGCCTCAGCGAAAGCCTCTGCACAGCACTAGTAGAGAGCCCCTTCCCAGCAACCACAAGGCTGGAAGACCCTGGGACAAAAGTAGCATAGCTAGGTGAGCTAACCACAGACTGCAGAAGATGCCCATAGCTCTGCTGTGACCTATAGTGGACAAGTGAGATTTTGTGGGCGCTGACAGTGACAGAGCTGCAAATATAGGTGATCCTGCCCCTGGCCGCTGGGAAAGCCCATAACACCGCTGCAGACCCTAAGGAGGGAGCATGGCTAGGTGGTCTACAACAGTAGGCACCAGCAGCCTGAAGCCCCCTTGTGACTGCCCCCACAGCTGAAGAGGGACCCCACAGGACCACTGTGACTACGAGGAGGGGCCCAGGCCCAGTTAGCAACAGCTGATAGGGTTCCTGGTCAGTGCAGTATAAACAGCTGTTCCCCCACCAAACCAGTAGAAACAAGTACAAGCAGTAACTAAACTCTATCTCTATGCGGAGGCACAAATCTACACCATCAAGCAACATGAAAAAATATATTAAATCTCCAGAACAGAAGGAAAATGACAAATACCCAGAAAACAATCCCAAAGACAATGAAATATATAACCTAAATGACAATGACTTCAAAACAGCCATCATTAAAAAGCTCAATGAGTTAAAAAAGAATTCAGATAGACAACTCAACGAGTTCAGGAGCTATGTCACAAAAGAGTTTGATACTATAAATAAGAACCAAACAGAAATACTGGAAATGAAGAACACAATAGAGGAGATTAAGAAAAATCTAGACGCACTGAACAGTAGGGCCGATAATATGGAGGACAGAATTAGCAATTTGGAAGATAGGAATATAGAAATGCTGCAGGCAGAGGAGGACAGAGAACTAAGACTAAAAAGAAATGAAGAAACTCTCTGAGAATTATCTGACTGAATTAGGAGATGCAACGTAAGGATTATAGGTATACCAGAGGAAGAAGAGAAGAAGGGGGCAGAAAGCCTGTTCAAAGGAATAATGGCTGAGAACTTCCCAAACCTGGGGAGAGAGATGGAACTTCATGTGATAGAAGCCAATAGATCTCCAAACTTTATCAATGCAAGAAGCCCAACCCCAAGGCATATAGTAGTGAAGCTAGCAAAAGTCAACGACAAGAGAAAATACTAAGGGCAGTCAG
This sequence comes from Equus asinus, assembly GCF_041296235.1. NCBI lineage: Eukaryota > Metazoa > Chordata > Mammalia > Perissodactyla > Equidae > Equus > Equus asinus. Next base: position 46,737,754 of record NC_091799.1, read on the forward strand.
GCAGAAGAAAATAACCTACAAAAGAACCCCCATAAGGCTATCAGCAGATTTCTCAGCAGAAATTTTACAGGATAGAAGAGAGTGGAATGATATATTCAAAACTCTGAAGGATAAAAACCTGCAGCCAGGAATACACTACCCAGCAAAAATATCCTTCAAATACGATGGAGAAATAAAAACTTTCCCAGATAAACAACAATTAAGGGAGTTCATTGCCACAAAACCTCCTCTTCAAGAAATGCTCAGGAAAACACTCATACCTGAAAAATCAAAAAAAGGAAAGGGGCTACAAAACCAAGAGCAAAGGAGAAAAGTAGAAGGACAATAACAGAAAGTAGCAGCTCTCCATCAGAACAGGTTAGCAAGAGTTAAACAAAACATTAAAGATAAAAGGAAGGGAAACACCCAGAATAAATGTAACCTTGTCATTTTAACCACAAACTCACAACACAAGAAAGAAGGGGAAAAATCTGACAATAACAACCTAGAGGGGAAGAGAAAAGGGATAGAAGGTTTTAATTTAAGGAAATAAAAGGCTATCAGAAAATGGAGTATCTCATCTATGAAATGTTTTATACTAACCATCTGGTAACCACTAAACAAATAACAAGAACAAAGACACAAATTACAAATAACGCACCCAATACAGAAATTTACATAGCTGAATTAGTAATCCAAAAATCATGGGACGAGAAACAAAGGAAATGCAAGAGAACCGGAAAACAAGAGATAAAATGGCAGCCGGAGGCCCCCACATTTCAATAATCACTCTAAATGTAAATGGATTGAACTCTCCAATCAAAAGACACAGAGTGCCAGGATGGATCAAAGAACAAGACCCAACAATATGCTGCCTCCAGGAAACATACCTCAGCCCCAAAGACAAACACAGACTCAGAGTGAAGGGATGGAAGACAATACTCCAAGCTAATAATGAGCAAAAGAAAGCAGGTGTCACTATACTAATATCAGACAAAGTTGACTTCAAAGCAAAACAGATAAAGAAAGACAGAGGGACAGTATATAATGATAAAAGGGACTCTCCACCAAGAAGACATAACACTTATAAATATATATGCACCCAACACAGGAGCATCAAAATTTGTAAAGCAACTCCTAACAGAACTAAAAGAAGACATCAACAACAATACAATAATAGTAGGGGACCTCAAGACCCCATTAACACCAATGGATAGGACATCCAGACAGAAAATCAACAAGGAAATAATAGAATTAAATGAAAAATTAGACCAGATGGACTTAATAGATATACATAGAACACTTCATCCAAAAACAGCAGGTTACACATTTTTCTCAAGTGCGCATGGAACATTCTCAAGAATAGACCATATTTTGGGGAACAAAGCAAGCATCAATAAATACAAGAGAGTTGAAATAATATCAAGCATCTTTTCTGATCATGATGCTATGAAACTAGAAATCAACTACAAGAATAAAGCAGAGAAAGGTGCAAAAATGGAAACTAAACAACACACTACTGAACAAACAACGGATTATTGAAGAAATTAAAGAAGAAATCAGATATTATCTGGAGACAAATGAAAATGAGAACACGTCATACCAAATCATTTGGGATGCAACAAAAGCAGTCCTAAGAGGGAAATTCATTGCAATACAGGCTCACCTCACTAAACAAGAAAAAGCTCACATAAGCAACCTCAAACGACACCTAACAGAACTAGAAAAAGAAGAACAAACAAAGCCCAGAGTCAGTAGAAGGAGAGAAATAATAAAAATAAGAGCAGAAATAAATGATATTGAAACAAAAAAGACAGTAGAAAGGGTCAATGAAACAAAGAGTTGGTTCTTCGAAAAAATTAACAAAATCGACAAACCCTTAGCCAGACTCACCAAGAAAAGAAGAGAGAAATCTCAAGTAAATAAAATTAGGAATGAGAGAGGAGAAATCACAACAGATACCAAAGATGTACAAGGGCTCATAAGAGAATACTATGAAAAACTATATGCCAACAAATTGAACAACCTAGAAGAAATGGACAAATTCCTGGACTCTTAACAACCTCCCCAAACTGAATCAGGAAGAAATGGAGAATCTGAATAGGCCAATCACAAGTAAAGAAATAGAAATGGTAATCAAAAACCTCCCCAAAAATAAGAGTCCAGGACCAGATGGCTTCTCTGGAGAATTCTGCCAAACATTCAAAGAAGATTTAATACCTATCCTTCTCAAACTATTCCAGAAAATTGAGGAAGATGGAGTACTCCCTAACACATTCTATGAAGCCAACATCACTCTGATCCCCAAACCTGACAAGGACAACACAAAGAAGGAGAACTACAGGCCGATATCACTGATGAACGTAGATGCAAAAATCCTCAACAAAATTCTGGCAAACCGAATACAGCAATACATCAAAAAGATTATACACCATGATCAAGTGGGATTTATACCAGGGACACAGGGATGGTTCAACATCCGCAAGTCAATCAACATGATACACTACATTAACAAAATGAGAAACAAAAACCACATGATCATCTCAATAGATGCAGAGAAAGCATTCGACAAGATCCAACACCCATTTATGATAAAAACACTCAATAAAATGGGTATAGAAGGAAAGTACCTCAACATAATAAAGGCCATGTATGACAAACCCACAGCCAACATCATACTCAATGGACAAAAACTGAAAGCCATCCCTCTGAGGACAGGAACAAGACAAGGGTGCCCACTTTCACCACTCCTATTCAACATAGTACTGGAGGTGTTGGCCAGAGCAATTCGGCAGGAAAAAGAAATAAAAGGAATCCAAATAGGCAATGAAGAAGTAAAACTCTCGCTGTTTGCAGATGACATGATCTTATATATAGAAAACCCCAAAGAATCAATAGGAAAACTATTAGAAACAATCAACAGCTACAGCAAAGTAGCAGGGTATAAAATCAACATACATAAATCAGTAGCATTTCTATACACTAACAATGAACTAACAGAAAAAGAACTCAAGAACTCAATCCCATTCACAATCGCAATGAAAAGAATAAAATACCTTGGGATAAACTTAACCAAGGAAGTGAAAGATTTATACAATGAAAACTACAAGACTTTCTTGAAAGAAATTGATGACAACATAAAGAGATGGAAAGACATTCCATGCACATGGATTGGAAGAATAAACATAGTTAAAATGTCTGTTCTACCTAAAGCAATCTAGAGATTCAACACTATCCCAATCAGAATCCCAATGACATTCTTTACAGAAATTGAACAAAGAATCCTAAAATTCATATGGGGCAACAAAAGACCGCGAATTGCTAAAGCAATCCTGAGTACGAAAAACAAAGTCGGAGGCATCACAATCCCTGATTTCAAAACATACTACAAAGCTACAGTGATCAGAACAGCATGGTACTGGTACAAAAACAGGTGCACAGGTCAATGGAACAGAATTGAAAGCCCAGAAATAAAACCACACATCTGTGGACAGCTAATCTTCAACAAAGGAGCAGAGGGCCTACAATGGAGAAAAGAAAGTCTCTTTAACAAATGGTGCTGGGAAAACTGGAGAGCCACATGTAAAAGATTGAAAATTGACCATTCTTTTTCACCATTCACAAAAAAAAACTCAAAATGAATCAAAGACCTAAAGATTAGGCCTGAAACAATAAGTCTTCTAGAAGAGAATATAGGCAGTATACTCTTTGACATCAGTTTCAAAAGAATCTTTTCGGACACCATAACTCCTCAGATGAGGGAAACAATAGAAAGAATAAACAAATGAGACTTCCTCAGACTAAGGAGCTTCTTCAAGGCAAGGGAAAACAGGATTGAAACAAAAAAAAAGCCCACTAATTGGGAAACAAATATTTACAAGCTACTTATCTGACAAAGGGTTAATCTCCATAATATATAAAGAACTCACACAGCTCAACAACAAAAAAACAACCCAATCAAAAAATGGGCAGAGGACATGAACAGACATTTCTCCAAAGAAGATATAAGGATGGCCAATAGACACATGAAAAGATGCTCATCATCACTAATCATCAGGGAAATGCAAATCAAAACTACACTAAGATATCACCTTACACCCGTTAGATTGGCAAGAATATCCAAAACCAAGAGCGACAACTGTTGGAGAGATTGTGGAGAAAAAGGAAGCCTCATCCGCTGTTGGTGGGAATGCAAACTGGTGCAGCCACTATGGAAAACAGTATGGAGATTTCTCAAAAAGTTAAAAATAGAAATACCTTATGACCCAGCCATTCCACTACTGGGTATCTATCCTAAGAACCTGAAATCAGCAATTCCAGGAATCCCATGCACCCCTATGTTCATCGCAGCATTATTTACAATAGCCAAGATGTGGAACCAACCTACATGCCCAGAAACTGATGATTGGATAAAGAAGATATGGTATATATACACAATGGAATACTACTCAGCCATAAAAAAGGACAAAATCGTCCCATTCGCATCAACATGGATGGACCTTGAGGGTATTATGTTAAATGAAATAAGCCAGACAGAGAAAGACGAACTCTATATGACTCCACTCATAGGTGGAAGTTAACATATAGACAAGGAGAACTGATCGGTGGTTACCAGGGAAAGGGGGGGGTGGGTGGGGGGAGGGCACAAAGGGGGAAGTGGTGTACCCACAACATGACTAACAATAATGTACAACTGAAATCTCACAAGGTTTTAAACTATCATAATCTTAATAAAAATATATATATATATAAAAATTGCACAAATATCCTTCCTTGAGACAACATTGTATTTTAGTATGCAGCACAGTCACTTCAAGTGTACTTCCAATTTCATCTTGCATAATATTAAAAAAACACATGTATTTAAGAATCGAGACTAAATAACAATAATAAAACCAAGAGATTAGATTCCCTGTAGAGTCAGGATTCTTGAGTAGTGGCAGTGTCCAGCACAGACAGAGACAGCATTTTGGCCAGATCCTTACTGCCCAGTTCAAGCTCAGATGTCCAGCCTTCCTGTCAATTCTGTGAGCAAACTAATAACCTTTCAGCAACTTACTTTTATACTTAGGTTAGCTAGAATCCATTTCTGTCGCTGCAGCCGAGAACCCTGACTGATACTGTGCTTAAACTTTAAAAGGTAGAGTTAAAAATTTTTTTGGTTGGAGGGGGAAGATTAGCCCTCAGCTAACTGCTGCCAATCCTCCTCTTTTTGCTGAGGAAGACTGGCCCTGAGCTAACATCCCTGTCCATTTTCCTCTACTTTATATGTGGGACGACTACCATAGCATGGCGTGCCAAGCGATGCCGTATCCACACCTGGGATCCAAACTGGCAAACCCTGGGCCACCGAAGCGGAACGTGTGCACTTAACCGCTGCGCCACCGGGCCAGCCCCAGAGTTACAATATTTTTTACAAAAGTTATCTGAAAAGTGATGATAGTCTTTAGTGCAAAATTATGTGCCTCGTGGTTAACTTTTCCAATGACTTGGATTAATCATTAACATCAGTTATGAGCGTTCACTCTCCAATACCTACGTCTCTAGCCTTACCTGCTCTTCAGCCAGTATGGACACATTGCTTCCCCCACCTCAGACCTCTCCCCACCTTTACCTCTGTCTAGAATGTACTTTACATCTCACTTTATCCAAATCCAAACCAATGCCTAGCTCTGTTGTCAGTGCCACCACGAAGCTGGAAATAACCTTTGCTTCCTCTGAGCCATCAAGTACATTTCATCTCTTATGTGGCACTTAATGCTTTCTACTTTGTCATATGGTTATTTGTGTATGTCTTGTTTCCACTAAGCACCTGTGACAGGACTGTGGCCATACAAATCTCTGTTCCACAGCACTTAACCTTGAATGAAGTGTAAGCACTTCAAAACGTTGGATGAATGAATTTGTGTGTGAAATATACAGGCACCTTCATGGCCTGTTGAGACCTCAAGGGCTGTGTAGCCCCTCCAGTACATGGCTCCAAGCTCTTGGTCCTGTTTTCTTCCCTGGTGGGGCGGCTGTCTGTCTGCAGCTGTCAGCGTGCAGTCGCCTGTTGCCCTCATTCTAAAACTGCTGTTGCTCATTTTCAGTTAGGAAACTAGAAGAACTTCAGTTTTGTTTGTTTACAACAGAAGACTGTGAAGGCTTGAGGGAGTTTCCTCTGAGGAAATCACTCGTACACAGGCTTTGATCTTTATTTTGGATATTCTGAGACTTTCTTGCTGGTTTTTGGCTGATTTTAGAGACCGTTGGACTGTGAGAAAAATTACTGTTGGGTAATATGGTGTTGTATTTCATCTATATAACAGTAAAAAGTTCATTAATTTATTGAGCTATGTATCAGGCACTTTGGAAGAGAGAACAAAAATATAGTCCCTGGCCTCAATAAGCTATTTTAGTAGAAAGAGTGTTGTGAGTTTGCACTAGCAATGTAAGTAGGGCACAGTACGTTTTCTTATTCAAACTGAGTTGTGAAGTTCTAGGTCAGCTAATCCCCAAGAATTCTGACCTGAAAAACAAGGTGGCCGAGAGGGGGGAGTTGGAGGAGAGGGGGAGATGCTGAGGGCTTCTGGCATGAGCTTGACTTTCCCAGCCATGCTGCCCTTTAGTCATTGATGGATTCCCTTTTTAATAGACTTAATCTGTCCAGTTTCTGAGCCAGCCCTTATGGAGCAGAACCAGAGAGATTATGAAATTAGTCATGCTGACAGATCTGGGATCTGGGATTAACCTTGGGCACCTGTGTGCCTACCTAATCCTAGCCTTTTCCTACTCCCATTTCTGACAAATCAGAACAATAGACGAATATTCCACGATTCCAGGATATGGAGCCCTGTCAAAAATCCTAGCCTGCTTGACTGGGACCTTGCCTAGTTTTGTTTTCTTACATTTATTTTCATCCATATCGTCTCTACAAGTGGAGGAAAAGTTCTGTTATTTTTCTGCTAGGGTTTTATCTAGATTAGGGATATTGAATGTTAATAGTTCCTTAGAATGTTAAAACACTTCCTGCAGGTGGAAACTTTGCAGTCCTGCCTGGCAGACAGGCGGCGACTCACTTGCCATGGTAGTGGATGATGTTTGAGTATGGGTGTACTTTTCTTTATGAACTGTGTATGTTATTGAAAAGCATGTGGGTAGGTCAATATATAAATCAGATAGTTTAAAATGTGCTATTAACTGGCTTGTTCTCCTAGAACACAAATGAACTTTTTTTATTAGTCCAGGTAAAGCATTATTAGGAAAGTAAATCTATTGAGAAAGCAGTCAACTCTTGGTTATTCATATTAATGTAATGAGCAATGGTATAAGTATGTCTCTTAATTATGTTTAGTTTGGAAATTGCTAAAAATCTGTTCCTGCAGATAGTAAATATTGTAGTGTACACTTGCTTTGGTTCGGACACAGTTACAAATTGCTACATTACCTGCCATATCTCCTCCAGCTGTATAGACTCGTGTAGTCACCTGAAGCTTTTTTCCTTGGTTTGAAGGCCTCAGATATACAGCTTTTGGTAAAACACTTATCTTCTCTGCATGAGCTCTTTTATAGCTTTTAGACTGGACCTCTGAGTTTGCTAGAGTTCCTTGAGAGTTTTGAGTAACCATGATCTTGACTCATGATTCCCTTCCATCAGAGCAGAGAGTAACAAATTTTGTATCTCCCAAACTAACTGAATTTTTTAATACATTTTTTTATTGAGGTTATGATAGTTCACAACATTGTGAAATTTCAGTAGTACATTGTTATTTGTCAGTCACCATGTAAACGTGCCCCTTCACCCCTTGGTGCCCACTCCTCAACCCCCTCCCGCCTGGTAACCAGTAAACAGTTCTCTTTGTCCGTATGTTTATCTTCCACATATGAATGAAATCCATCTCTGACTTCCATGTTTATCTTCCACATATGAGTGAAATCATATGGTGTTTGTCTTTCTCTGTCTGGCTTATTTCACTTAACGTAATACCCTCAAGGTCCATCCCTGTTGTTGCAAACGGGATGATTTTGTCTTTTTTTATGGCTGAGTAGTATTCCATTGTGTGTGTGTGTGTGTGTGTGTGTATATATATATATATATATACACACATACCACATCTTTATCCAATCATCAAGCTATGGGCACTTGGGTTGCTTCCACATCTTGGCCATTGTGAATAATGCAGTAATGAACATGGGGGTACATAAGTTTCTTTGAATTGTTGATTTCAAGTTCTTTGGATAAATACCCAGTAGTGGGATAGCTGGGTCATATGGTATTTCTATTTTTAATGTTTTGAGAAATCTCCATACTGTTTTCCATAGTGGCTGCAGCAGCTTGCATTCCCACCGGCAGTGTATGAGGGTTCCCTTTTCCCCATAACCTCTCCAACATTTATTATTTTTGGTCTTCGTGATTATAGTCATTCTAATGGATATAAGGTGATATCTTAGTGTAGTTTTGATTTGCATTTCCCTGATGATTAGTGATGTTGAACATCTTTTCCTGTGCCTGCTGGCCATCTGTATATCTTCTTTGTAGAAATGTCTGTTCATATCCTCTGCCCATTTTTTGATCGGGTTGTTTTTTGTTGTTCAGTTGTGTGAATTGATATATTATGGAGATTAACCCTTGTCGGATATATGATTTGCAAATATTTTCTCCCAGTTGGTGGGTTGTCTTTTTGTTTGGATCCTGGTTTCCCTTGCCTTGCAGAAGCTCTTTAGTCTGATGAAGTTCCACTTGTTTATTTTTTCTTTTGTTTCCCTTTGTCTGAGTAGACATGGTATTCGAAAAGATCCTTTTAAGACCAATGTCAAAGAATGTACTGGCTGTATTTTCTTCTAGAAGTTTTATGGTTTCAGGTCTTACCTTTAAGTCTTTGATCCATTTTGAGTTTATTTTTGTGTGTGGTGTAATAGAATGGTCTACTTTCATTCTTTTGCATGTGGCTGTTCAATTTTCCCAACACCATTACTGAAGAGACTTTCCTTTCTCCATTGTATGTTCTTAGTATCTTTGTCGAAGATTAGCTGTCCGTAGATGTATGGTTTTATTTCTGGGCTCTCAATTCTGTTCCATTGATCTGTGTGCCTGCCAAACTAACTGAATTTTTAAATTACCCCTTTCTAGGTCCAAAAAGATTTCAAGTTATCCGTGTTATTTAGATTTTTCTGAGATTATGATTTGAACCTCACCATGTGGCAGAGGTCCAACATAAACCAGGTTAAGGTAAAAGGGGAATTCATTGACTCATGAAATAGGAAGTCTTCGGGTGATAGTAACTACGGTTGTGGCTGGATCCCAGGATCTTGACGTCATCAGGTCTTGTCTTTGGTACTACTGCTTTCTTCTCTGTTGGCTTCACTCTCAGGCAGAAATGGCTACTGTCAGTGCTAGACTTACATCTCCCTCATAGCTTGCAATCTGGGTGAAGAGAATATCTCTCTCTTTTTTTCTTTGCCTGAGGAGATTAGCCCTGAGCTCATATCTGTGCCAGTCTTTCTCCACTTTATATGTGGATCATCAGCAAAGCGTGGCTGACAAATAGTGTAGGTCTGCACCCAGGATCCGAACCACTACGCCATGGACCTGAACCTGAGAATATCTCTTTCTTGATAGTACCAGCAAAAGTCCCCAGGGCAGACTCTGATTGGCATGGCTTGGGTCACATACCCAACTCTGAAATAACCTCTGTAATCAAGAGGAATGGGTACCAAATTGGCCAGGCCTCCTGGATCATGTCTCCACTCCAGGAACTCAGAGGTTTGGGACCGTCTGATCTGTACCACATGGACTAAGAATGGGTGAAGAGTGATTTCCCTCAAAGACACAGTAGATAGACAAAAAAATTTGAATGTTGATTTGTGGGGAGACGTCGATAAGTTTCACATTGTTACAGATACTTGTTATTTGAAAATCACTTGAAAACTAAATAGCTTAAAACAACAAAAATCATCTTATCTCTAACAGTTCTAGGGGTTGAGTGGGCTCAGCTAGATGATTCTGTCTTGGGGTCTTGTCATGTGGCTGTAGTGAGACCATGACTGGGGCCAAAGTCATCTTGAAGGTATGCTCACGTCTGGAGGCGGGTGCTGACTGTTAGCTAGACTTCAGCTGAGCCTCCTCACAGCGTGGTGGCTGGATTCCAAGAGCAAGCCAAAAGACCCAAGTGAAAGCTGTGTTGACTTTCATGACCTAGCTGACAAGTTACATTTGCCATAGTCATAGACTTGCCTGACTTCAAGGGGAGTGAACATAAATGCCATGAGAGGAATGTCCAGTGTCACATTGTAGGAAAGAATGCAGGATGGGAGCTCTTAATGTGGCCAGCTATCCTGGAAAATACAATCTGCTATAGACATTACCTTATTTCAAGTGACTACTTTTTATAAAGAACATGAAATATAAATTAGGTTATGCCAGTTCTTGGGTTGACTTTATATTGACCAGATTAATGTATTATATAGTATGACTGAAGAGCTCTCCGGCATTCTTTCTTTGTCCCTAATAGCACTCTGATTTCCTATCTGTGAAATATTTTGACCCCGTTTATGTGTAAATTGTTAGGTAGATAAATCGGCAGCCAGCCTTCCACTACAGAAGTGAAAACAGAAAGGCCCTTCCTCTTTGCTTCCCCAGCATAATAAAGGATGGTCTGGGGGAGGTTGCTAAGCTCAGCATGTAGGAGCTCTCCCTGGAACTTTGAATCTTGAGAATGTGATGTCTATACTGAAGGAACTGTTGGAGGCGGTTTACTGCAGGGGCGCTAGCCCAAGGATACCCTACTTCTGTACCAGTGTGACTGAGGATTTTGCTTCCTAGCTCTTCAGATCTCCTTTGATTGCTATCTGGTTCTTCTCCTCCCAAGTCTTTGAGCTCTCAGAGACTCAGATATCTTTCACTCCAGTAAGCCAGAGTTGGGTTCTGTTTGTGGTATGTACAAAGCCTTAGCTGACAGACCATCGTAACTACAGCTAGCTGTATTTTAATACCCAAATTAATTAGATTTCTTTAGTTATGCCAGAAAGCTCAATTGAGAAAGTATGTTATGGTGAATTATTTTGTTAATGACTTTTGTTAAAACAGTGTTTCCTAATAACTTTTACCACAATGGGGCCTCTAAAGGCTAAGTGGCATCTTAGAATCAAGAAAGGAATTGAGATTTCTCATTGACTTAATAATAGTTTTGGGGCAACAGTGGGGGATTGGGAATAAAACATATGTTAAGTATTCTACAAAAATATCCTTTACTCTGACAGTAACATCTATTTATCCATATAGTTACACATCACTTTATTCTTTACTATCAGCAAGTGTGTGTAGCAGATACTCTCTGGGCTCTGACCAGATCCCCTTGATCCGTTTTACTGGTTCTGTGCATCTGTCATGCAGCTTCTGTGTCCTTTTGCTTATAGTGGCTTGTGTCTGTGACTCTTCTGAGGACTGTCTTTGAGTGACTGGCATTACTTTGTGCATGGGCCCAGAGAGCTGCAAGTGCCTAGCAGTTCGCATCCCCCTGGAGAGGCTCTTAGCTGTTGACTGACTAACGCAGGGCTGTGAAAGACCAGTTCCCTTGCCTTGAGGTGGCTCAGACTCATTTATACTCCTGAGGTCCCCTGCTAGACCAGGCTAAGGCTGAGATTTTGCCCCAGTTGCACCTTGCTTGGCTGCTGCTGCTTCTTTCTCCTGCTCCCCACTCCCACTTTGTCCTGGGAGCACCTCCTTGATAAATTACTTGCACTTGAATTCTTCTCTCATGGTCTGCTTCTGGGAAATCCTACCTAAGACAGTATGAATCTAAGCTGCTTCATATTCATGGTCTTCGGAATCACTTTTGGGCATCATAGTAATGCCCTATTTCCAACTTATTCTTAGAATAGTGACTTGTGGCACTTTGAGATGGCCAAAACATATATTAAAAATGATGCTAGTGTGAGACTCAGAGTGAAGGGATGGAGAACAATACTCCAAGCTAATAATGAACAAAAGAAAGCAGGTGTCGCTATACTAATATCAGACAAGGTAGACGTCAAAGCAAAACAGATAAAGAAAGACAAAGAGGGACAGTATATAGTGATAAAAGGGACCCTCCACCAAGAAGACATAACACTTATAAATATATACGCACCCAGCACAGGAGCACCAAAATTTGTAAAGCAACTCTTAACAGAACTAAAAGAAGACATCAACAACAATACAATAATAGTAGTGGACCTCAACACACCATTAACACCAATGGACAGAACATCCAGACAGAAAATCAACAAGGAAATAATAGAATTAAATAAAAAATTAGACCAGATGGACTTAATAGATATATATAGAACACTTCATCCAAAAACAGCAGGTTACACATTCTTCTCAAGTGCACATGGAGTATTCTCAAGGATTGACCATATTTTGGGAAACAAAGCAAGCATCGATAAATACAAGAGAGTTGAAATAATATCAAGCATCTTTTCTGATCATAATGCTATGAAACTAGAAATCAACTACAAGAAAAAAAGCAGAGAAAGGTGCAAAAATGTGGAGACTAAACAACACACTTCTGAACAAACAATGGATTATTGAAGAAATTAAAGAAGAAATCAAATATTATCTGGAGACAAATGAAAGTGAGAACACGTCATACAAAATCATTTGGGATGCAGCAAAAGCAGTCCTAAGAGGGAAATTCATCGCAATACAGGCTCACCTCACTAAACAAGAAAAAGCTCACATAAGCAACCTCAAACGACACCTAACAGAACTAGAAAAAGAAGAACAAACAAAGCCCAGAGTCAGTAGAAGGAGAGAAATAATAAAAATAAGAGCAGAAATAAATGATATTGAAACAAAAAAGACAGTAGAAAGGATCAATGAAACAAAGAGTTGGTTCTTCGAAAAAATTAACAAAATCAACAAACCTTTAGCCAGACTCACCAAGAAGAGAGAAATCTCGAATAAATAAAATTAGGAATGAGAGAGGAGAAATCACAACAGATACCAAAGAAATACAAGGGCTCATAAGAGAATACTATGAAAAACTATATGCCAACAAATTGAACAACCTAGAAGAAATGGACAACTTCCTAGACTCCTACAACCTCCCCAAACTGAATCAGGAAGAAATGGAGAATCTGAATAGGCCAATCACAAGTAAAGAAATAGAAATGGTAATCAAAAACCTCCCCAAAAATAAGAGTCCAGGACCAGATGGCTTCTCTGGAGAATTCTACCAAACATTCAAAGAAGATTTAATACCTATCCTTCTCAAACTATTCCAGAAAATTGAGGAAGATGGAGTACTCCCTAACACATTCTATGAAGCCAACATCACTCTGATCCCCAAACCTGACAAGGACAACACAAAGAAGGAGAACTACAGGCCAATATCACTGATGAACGTAGATGCAAAAATCCTCAACAAAATTCTGGCAAACCGAATACAGCAATACATCAAAAAGATTATACACCATGATCAAGTGGGATTTATACCAGGGACACAGGATGGTTCAACATCCACAAGTCAATCAACGTGATACACTACATTAACAAAATGAGAAACAAAAACCACATGATCATCTCAATAGATGCAGAGAAAGCATTCGACAGGATCCAACACCCATTTATGATAAAAACACTCAATAAAATGGGTATAGAAGGAAAGTACCTCAACATAATAAAGGCCATATATGACATACCCACAGCCAACATCATACTCAATGGACAAAAACTGAAAGCCATCCCTCTGAGGACAGGAACAAGACAAGGGTGCCCACTTTCACCACTCCTATTCAACATAGTACTGGAGGTGTTGGCCAGAGCAATTCGGCAGGAAAAAGAAATAAAAGGAATCCAAATAGGCAATGAAGTACTCTCTCGCTGTTTGCAGATGACATGATCTTATATATATAGAAAACCCCAAAGAATCCATAGAAAAACTATTAGAAATAATCAACAACTACAGCAAAGTAGCAGGGTATAAAATCAACATACATAAATCAGTAGCATTTCTATACACTAACAATGAACTAACAGAAAAAGAACTCAAGAACTCAATCCCATTCACAATCGCAACGAAAAGAATAAAATACCTTGGGATAAACTTAACCAAGGAAGTGAAGGAGCTATACAATGAAAACTACAAGACTTTCTTGAAAGAAATTGACGACGACATAAAGAGATGGAAAGACATTCCATGCACATGGATTGGAAGAATAAACATAGTTAAAATGTCCATACTACCTAAAGCAATCTGGAGATTCAACACTATCCCAATCAGAATCCCAAGAACATTCTTTACAGAAATTGAACAAAGAATCCTAAAATTCATATGGGGCAACAAAAGACCACGAATTGCTAAAGCAATCCTGAGTAAGAAAAACAAAGCCGGAGGAATCACAATCCCTGATTTCAAAACATACTACAAAGCTACAGTGATCAAAACAGCATGGTACTGGTACAAAAACAGGTCCACAGATCAATGGAACAGAATTGAAAGCCCAGAGATAAAACCACACATTTATGGACAGCTAATCTTCGACAAAGGAGCAGAGGGCCTACAATGGAGAAAAGAAAGTCTCTTTAACAAATGGTGCTGGGAAAACTGGACAGCCACATGCAAAAGATTGAAAATTGACCATTCTTTTTCACCACACACCAAAATAAACTCAAAATGGATCAAAGACCTAAAGATTAGGCCTGAAACAATAAGTCTTCTAGAAGAGAATTTAGGCAGTACACTCTTTGACATCAGTTTCAAAAGAATCTTTTCGGACACTATAACTCCTCAGTTGAGGGAAACAATAGAAAGAATAAACAAATGGGACTTTATCAGACTAAAGAGCTTCTTCAAGGCAAGGGAAAACAGGATTGAAATAAAAAAATAGCTCACTAATTGGGAAAAAATATTTACAAGCCACTTATCTGACAAAGGGTTAATCTCCATAATATACAAAGAACTCACACGGCTTAATTACAAAAAAACAAACAACCCGATCAAAAAATGGGCAGAGGATATGAACAGACATTTCTCCAAAGAAGATATAAGGATGGCCAATAGACACATGAAAAGATGTTCATCATCGCTAATCATCAGGGAAATGCAAATCAAAACTACACTAAGATATCACCTTACACCCGTTAGATTGGCAAAAACATCCAAAACCAAGAGCGACAAATGTTGGAGAGGTTGTGGAGAAAAAGGAACCCTCATACACTGTTGGTGGGAATGCAAACTGGTACAGCCACTATGGAAAACAGTATGGAGATTTCTCAAAAAGTTAAAAATAGAAATACCCTATGACCCAGCCATCCCATTACTGGGTATCTATCCTAAGAACCTGAAATCAGAAATCCCAAGGGTCCCTTGCACCCCTCTGTTCATCGCAGCATTATTTACAATAGCCAAGACGTGGAACCAACCTGCATGCCCAGAAACTGATGATTGGATAAAGAAGATATGGTATATATACACAATGGAATACTACTCAGCCATAAAAAAAGACAAAATTGGCCCATTCGCAGCAATGTGGATGGACCTCGAAGGTATTATGTTAAGCAAAATTAGCCAGTCAGAGAAAGACTAACTTTATATGACTCCACTCATAGGTGGAAGTTAACATATTGACAAGGAGATCAGATCGGTGGTTACCAGGGAAAAGGGGGAGTGGGTGGAGGGCACAAAGGGGGAAGTGGTGTACCCACAACATGACTAACAATAATGTACAACTGGAATCTCACAAGGCTGTAATCTATCATAACATTAATAAAAAAAAAATGATGCTAGTGTGTCAGCTGCATTTCTCATTTGGTTTAACTGATAGCTCCATTTTTACCTTAATTGAGTTATGCATGCATTACTGGATATTAAATAGCTTCTCTTAAAAGTTAGTCAGTGTACTCATAGCAGTAGGTTGCTCTTCCCTATGTATAATTCATCCTTACTGATCCAATCAGAAAGATTGGTCAGTATTTGCTTGCATTGCCTGGCATGTGATATAATAACTGTTTACTTCAGTATTGCATCATGGGAAGCTTTCTATCCTAAAGTGATTTAAATAATGTAGGAGTTATCTTTTCCATAGCATTTGGTAGATATTTTCTATAAAACTATCTGGTACTGATGCCTTTTCAAGGGGGCAGTAATTCTTTGGCAGTTTTTTCTAATTGTGTCTGTGTGTGTGTTTATGGTCTGTTCAAGCCCTCTTTCTTTTTAGATTTTTAAAAAGAAATTTTACCAAAGGTTTATGTAGTTTGCTAAGTACACATTAAAGAATGAAATAGTTCTACAAGACTCAAGACCAACACCAAGCCCTAGACTCCCTGCTCCCCATTTTCTCTTTCCCAAGACCACCACTTTCAACTCTTAGCTAATTCTTATGTTATTTACATACATATGTTAAATGACATGCTTGGACCTACTTAATTTTTCAGTTTAGGCATTATCTATTGACTTCCCCTTGGTTAGAAATAAGAATTTTGTTTTTTATGACTTTGTTCATTTCTCCTTATAATTCTACTAGTTTTGCTCTCTGTATTTCAATTCAGACTCCCCATTCCTCCATCCTCCCAGTATGGTTAGAATTTTCATTAGATCAGCAGTTCTCAAAGTATAGTCCAAGGATCCACAGGGGCCCCTGAGACTTTTTCAAGGGGTCTGTGAGGTCAGAACTATTTTTATAATAATACAAAGACTGAGTTGCCCTTTTCACTCTCAGTTCTTTCACGAGTGTACAGTGGAGTTTTCCAGAGGCCATGTGATGCATGATGTTGCAAAAGCCTGAATGCAGAAGCAAATATGAGAATCTAGCTAGCTTCTTTAATGCAAAAATGTAAAACAATACCACTCTTCTCATTCTTTTTTGGGGAAAGTTTAGTTTTTTCATAAAAGTTGCTTGTGTTAACATGTAATTGTTTATTATTATTTTTAAATAAATTAACAAATAAATATTTTTAAATTTTCTCAGTTTTAAATTCTCCAGAGCTTTTTTTTTTTTCTGGGAAAGATTCATCCTGGGCTAACATCTGTTACCAATCTTCCCCTCTTTTCTTTTTTTTTTTCCCTCCCCAAAGCACAAGTACACAGTTGTATATTCTAGTTCTAGGTCCTTCTAGTTCTTCTATGTGAGCCACTGCCAGAGCATGGCTACTGACAGATGAGTGGTGTGGTTCCACACTTAGGAACCGAACCTGGCCGCCAAAGCAGAGTGTGTCGAACTTTAACCACTAGGTCATCAGGGCTGGCACTCTAGAGCTTTTTTTTTATTTACCCTAGCTTCTTACCAGCCAGCCCTGGTGGTCTGGTGGTTAAGATTTGGTGCTGTCACTGCCGAGGCCAGGTTTCTTCCCCAGTCAGGGAAGCACACTATGTCTGTCGGTTGTCATACTGTGGCAGCTGTGTGTTGTTGTGATGCTGAAAGTTATGCCACTGCTATTTCACATACCAGCAGGATCACCCATGGTGGACAGGTTTCAGTGAAGCTCCCAAACTAAGACAGGCTAGAAGGAGGACCTGGCCACACACTTCCGGTTACAAAGAATCATGAATAAAACTGGCATTAGACTTTTCAAAAGCAATATTGAAAGCTAAAAGGTGATAGAGTTCCTTCAAAATTCTCCAAGAAAATTATTTCCAACTTAGACCATACCCAGCCAAACTATCCATCAATTATGAGGGTAGACCAAGACATTTTCAGACAAGCAAGAACTCAAAAGTTTACTTCCTACATATCCTTTCACAGGAAACTACTAAAGGTGCTTAAGGAAGCTAAGAATAAACCAAGAAAAGGAAGACAAAGAATGTAGGCAATTGGAGACTCACCACAGAAAACGCGCAAAGAGAATGTTAAAGATGACAGTGAAGCCCCGATGACAGCTAGGCAGCAGGGCCGGAGAGCAACCAGTTCGGACTGGAGCAGGAAAACAGAGGACTCCAAGAAGGTGTTCCCCAAGAAACAAAAAGAGAAGAATGGGTAGATCGCATCATACGATTGAGAGCGCTAAGAATTTAACAGTTCCATGAAAGTGTGAGGATAGGTCACTAAAAAGAAAAGAAACTTTAAAAGCGGCAATTATTAACTCCAGGAAAAA
The DNA here is from genome assembly GCF_041296235.1 of Equus asinus. Taxonomy (NCBI): domain Eukaryota; kingdom Metazoa; phylum Chordata; class Mammalia; order Perissodactyla; family Equidae; genus Equus; species Equus asinus. The sequence goes on from NC_091799.1 coordinate 46,755,785, forward strand.
TAAGTGGTGTTTAGTTGCAGCACACTATGTAGTTTGCTTGTGGACAACATTTACGTAGTCTTAATAATGTGAACACTGAACCAAATCTGAGCTACTGGAAGAGTGAGGGAAGGCCAGTTCGCACGGGAGGGGAGGCAGAGGAGATGTGGTATGAGAAAGCTGAATTCTCACCTTCCCCAGTAGTCAAGAAATACTGTCGGAAACACTATCTCCAGAACTAGTAATAAAGTGTGTTACTTAGAAATACAGAAGTCAATAGTGGAAGAACGCCTGAAACAACTCAAAGCGGCTGCCTCTGAGGAGTGGCAATTTGGAGGGGAAGGGGACTACTTGCTTTTAGCTCTAAGCCTTATAGAACTATGTGGCTTTTAAAATATAAACATATACACATATTAACTTTTATAAAATGAAATTTAAAAAAACATGGTAGATCCTTGACATTCTAATGGTATATCCCCTCAGATCTTTGCAAATCTCCACGTTCACAAATACCATATGGCACATTGCAAGGACGGTGGCAAGCAGAAGGCAACATGGGTGTCAAGCAGCGCACCAGGCTCAACCACCTGCTCTGGGGCCCTGGCAGTAGAGATTAGGCCAAAGTTAGGACTCAGCAAAACAAGTGACCACAGCCCACCTTCAGGCTCCCTCAGAAATAGCAAAAAAATGGCAAACTCTAAATCCATAAAAACCAGGACTTAAGGTGCCAACGAGAGCATTAAGTCACAGGCCTCTGCTGTATTTACAGAGCAACAACTGGGATGGTAAAACGCCTCAAAGCAGTGGCCACATGTTGGCCACATTCTTTTACCTCCTATGTTTTTTCTACCTTTGATGAGCTTCCAACAACAAAATATATCACTAAAACACATAGTTTCCCATTGCCCCTCTCTTGCTTGATGAAGATTCCCTGCTAGGAGCAAAGGGTCAACAATGGTAGGCTGCAGCTCATACACCCCGATCCCCACCCAACTCACTCAGGGCCCACAGAGCTCAAGGCTTTGGGGAGATTAAACAACATGCAATTACTGCTCACAACTCTATAGCCCCCTCCTTAGAAAGTAAACTCAGATACTAATAAGTGCCAAGTTCCAAGGAGGTTATTATCTTATAGCAGATCCTCAGTCTAGCAGCCAATACTGGAGCCTTTGGATGAGTGGGGGCGCTTATATGTAAGTCAGGTGGTTTTATCCACTGCCAGTTAGGATTTAGCTTTCTAGGTATGCTAAGTCAGTTAGCACTCATTCATTCACCTGCTCACCAGCTCCCAAAATGCTATTGATATTTGTTTCCCATTCTTTTTTTCCTTGTGGGTTTATACCTTTAAAACAACAACAAAACCAAAACACTTTAGTATCTTTTTAAAGGGGTTTCAGGAATGAGTAGGGGGTAAACACGTGTGCAATCTGTGACCATCTGTAACTGGAAATCTTCCCCACTGATATTGATTTGCCCTTTTCACTTATTTAAGGTTGCTAGAAGACTCATGTGGAATTCCTTGGAGTTTATTCATTGTCCTCAGGGAATGCAGAACTCTAACCAACTTCTGTAGGGTGGATATTTCATCACCCACACCCACACTGGTTTTTTCTAACATGGGCCCTAAGTGTTTAAAGTGGGTCATATGAAGAGCAAAGGGGAGCCTATAACCAACCAGTAGCTGATCCCACATGTGTGCGTGCTTCTAGGGCTGTTAGCTGAATTAGCATTTGCCCCTTATTTGACAGGTTTTTAGTCTCTGTGCTCATCATCAGAAACATCACAAGCTTTATTTATTTTTTTTGGTGAGGAAGACTGGCCCTGAGCTAACATCTGTTGCCAATCTTCTTCTTTTTGCTTGAGGAAGATTGTCACTGAGCTAACATCTGTGCCACTCTTCTTCTATTTTGTACGTGGGATGCTGCCACAGGATGGCTTGATGAGTGGAGTGTAGGTCCATGCCCAGGATCCAAACTTGCAAACCCCAGGCTGCCGAAGTGGAATGTGCCAACTTAATCACTATGCCACTGGGCCAGGCTCACATCACAAGCTTTAAAAGGTCCAAGCTTGGCCATCTATGTCTCTTTTCATCACATCCTCTGTACTCTGACTTTGACTTAAGCTTTTCTGAGTCTCAGCACTTTCTTTCCTTGTTTTTCCCATAGGATCATGGATTTTCCTGGACATTTTGAACAGATCTTCCAACAACTGAACTACCAGAGACTTCACGGCCAGCTCTGTGATTGTGTCATTGTAGTGGGGAATAGACATTTTAAAGCCCATCGCTCTGTACTGGCAGCATGCAGCACGCATTTCCGAGCCCTCTTTTCAGTGGCAGAGGGAGATCAGACCATGAACATGATCCAGCTGGATAGCGAGGTAGTGACAGCAGAGGCCTTTGCTGCCCTGATTGACATGATGTACACCTCCACCCTCATGCTGGGGGAAAGCAATGTTATGGATGTCTTATTGGCAGCCTCTCACCTGCATTTGAACTCTGTTGTTAAGGCATGTAAACATTACTTAACGACAAGGACGCTGCCCATGTCTCCCCCCAGTGAGCGCGTTCAGGAGCAGAGTGCCCGTATGCAGCGCTCCTTTATGCTGCAGCAGCTGGGACTCAGCATCGTGAGCTCAGCCCTCAATTCCAGCCAAAGTGGCGAGGAGCAGCCAGCTCCCATGAGCTCATCAATGCGCGGGAACCTGGACCAGCGGACGGCCTTCCCGATGAGACGCCTTCATAAGCGCAAGCAGTCTGCAGAGGAGCGGGCCAGACAACGCCTCCGACCTACCATGGATGAGTCTGCCATCACCGATGTTACACCAGAGAATGGGCCATCAGGCGTTCATTCTCGGGAGGAGTTCTTTTCACCAGATTCTCTGAAAATTGTGGATAACCCTAAGGCTGATGGAATGACCGACAACCAGGAAGACAGTGCCATCATGTTTGACCAGTCTTTTGGTGCTCAAGAAGATGCCCAGGTGCCTAGTCAGTCTGATAACGCTGCTGGCAACATGGCACAGTTGTCCATGGCCTCTCGCGCAACTCAGGTTGAGACTAGCTTTGAGCAGGAGGCCGCAACTGAGAAAAGTGGTTTTCAGTGTGAAAATCCTGAGGGTGGCCTTGGTGAGAAGGAGCACATGAGAGTGGTGGTCAAATCGGAGCCCCTGAGCTCTCCAGAGCCCCAGGATGAAGTAAGCGATGTGACCTCACAAGCAGAAGGGAGCGAGTCTGTGGAAGTGGAAGGAGTTGTGGTCAGCGCCGAGAAGATAGACCTCAGCCCTGAAAGCAGCGATCGGAGTTTTTCAGATCCCCAGTCTAGCACTGACAGGGGAGGTGACATCCATATTTTGGAAGTCACAAATAACCTGGAACATAAATCCACCTTTAGCATTTCAAGTTTTCTTAACAAGAGCAGAGGAAGTAACTTTAGTGCAAATCAGAACAATGATGATAATATCCCAAACACCACTAGTGACTGCCGGCTGGAGGGGGAGGCCCCTTATTTGTTGAGTCCAGAGGCTGGGCCTGCGGTTGGGCCCTCCTCAGCCCCTGGTGCTCATGTGGAGAACCCATTCAGTGAGCCTGCAGAGTCCCACTTTGTTAGGCCTATGCAGGAAGTGATGGGCCTGCCGTGTGTGCAGACTTCAGGCTACCAAGGAGGAGAACAGTTTGGGATGGATTTTTCCAGGTCTGGTTTGGGCCTCCACTCCTCGTTCTCCAGGGTAATGATGGGCTCCCCGAGAGGAGGAGCCAGTAACTTTCCATACTACCGCCGGATAGCTCCCAAAATGCCGGTTGTAACTTCTGTCAGGAGCTCACAGATCCCAGAAAACCCAGCGAGCTCCCAGTTAATGATGAATGGGGCCACGTCTTCATTTGAAAACGGCCATCCTTCCCAGCCCGGCCCCCCACAGTTGACTAGGGCATCAGCTGACGTCCTGTCGAAGTGCAAGAAGGCCTTGTCTGAGCATAATGTCTTGGTTGTGGAGGGAGCTCGCAAGTACGCCTGCAAAATCTGCTGCAAGACTTTCCTGACCTTGACGGATTGCAAGAAACACATCCGTGTTCACACGGGTGAAAAACCCTACGCCTGCCTCAAGTGTGGCAAGAGGTTCAGTCAGTCCAGCCATCTGTATAAACACTCGAAGACGACCTGCCTGCGCTGGCAGAGCAGCAACCTTCCCAGCACTTTGCTCTGACCTCGACCTCTCGAGATAAGGCCGACGCCAGGGCTGGGACCAAAACTGAAATCTCTCTCGGTTGGTATTAATGCTGTTGAGGTTGAGGCTGCCCAGTGGCTCTCTGCAGATTCCGTTGATACTAAGTGGAGAGCTAGTGTGCGTAGCGCTCGTGCTGCTGCGTTTCTGAGTGACGTGCACGCTTTCAGAGGGGAGTGCCATCCCTGATGTCAGGTTCTTCCCTAGGGTTGCGTATGCAGTCAGAAAGTAGTTTGCAATTGATGTTGTTAAAAGTGGCACATTTAAAAATTAAAAATTGAAGTGCAAAAAAATTTTTTAGCAGTTTTTGTAAAACTTTGTGAAGCATTTAATTTCCTATACCCTCTGATGGAAATATTATATACATGTACAGTGATGCAAAACGCACTTATGTGTAACCAGTGGCAACTTTATGCCTAAGAGGAAGGCTCTTGAGGACACGCCTGTCTGCCACAAATGCTTTAAAGTCTATCATGAGCTAGTCTTAGGCCTCAGAAAGTACTGTATTTTTTTATTTTTGTCTGATTTGCAGTCACAGACACTGCACTTTGATGGTGCTGACACTGGGTCCAGAGTGAGCATTCTCTGGGCTGTTAGGTGTATATACTTTTGAAAACATCACTGTTGAATAGATGTTTTAACGGTTTTTCTGGTTTTAAAAACAAAGTTGTAAATAGAGTATGTTCTTGTAGGGAGTGACAAGTAAGATATTGTTTCTGTATGTGCTATTTTAGCAGTATTTTAACCCACTTGGATTACAAATGTTACAGTTCCATGTTTGGAAGTCAGAAAAGAGCTAGTGTTTGTCTTTGTTCTGATGACGTGGAGTCCTGTTTTGTGGGATCTTTCATGGTGCACGTTCCCTTTGCTCCATCCAGACTTCGGGGGCCAGTCCAGACTGACCCGTCTCACCCAGTGATAGGCCCGTCCTGTGCTTCCTCTCTTCACTCTTGTGCCCCATATGCTGTCTTTTCCAGGCCTAGATGACTGTTTTCAGTTATAAACTAACCAAAAATGATGTCAGCCTGCCCTCCACTATATATACTAGAGTTTAAAAGTAGAGACCCTGCACTTTTGTTGTTGCCCCAACCCAATACTGAAGGTTTGAAATTGTTTGAAAGCCAAACATGGCAGTGTTCGCGGGTCAACATTTTCCAGACTCTCTAAGAGGGCTGGACAGCCCAGAACACAGAAGTCACCAAGTAGCATCTGAGACTGTTCCAGGAGACACATGGGTCACAGCCCAGGGCTCTTTAGGCCCCACTGCCTCACTTCTGCAGCCCCACCTGCCTTGTCGTCTTCTGACCCTGTGCCATCAGGGCTGTTGGTGGCACTTGTGTTAGACTGAGCCCTGGCTCATATGCTTCCAGGGAACAGCACAGGTTCATGTGTCTCTGTGGAGCTCATGTAGTCAGTTTAATTCATACATGAACACGAGTTCATTTTTTATACAGCTTAGAGACACCAAACCATTGTGCATAATTGAGAGAAATCCTTCAGTTCTTGTGTTTAGAAAGCTAGGAATGTGTAGCCTAAAATAAAAGTTAGCGTGTGTTTTCTCGTAATCTACTGTGTGCAGTTACACATCTGTCTGTGGATAAACTCATAATGTTCATAGTTGGGTTTAGCATCTCCTGTGAACTGCTTCCCAGGGAGGAGAGCCAAAAGGGAAACCTCTGTGATTCCTCTCCTTCCCAGCAGACGTGGGAGACTGTCGGAGGGAATGGGGTCACCTGGGAAGCTGAGCTGCGTGCAGCTCGTCAGCAGTCATGTTCTGACTTGGACGCGAGGAGGCTCAACAACCAACCCTCTCCGTGATGTGGTGACAGTGTCTTGTGAGGAGATTAACCACGGACAACAAGAGAGGCCCTGCCTGGGCCCAGGGCGAGGAACCAGTGACACCAAGAAGAGAGTGGCGGCCCTGCTTCCCTTCCGTCTTGAGGAGGGTGCCAGGAGGCTGCCCCTCACCTCAGTCGGGCGTAAGTGGACTTTGCTTCGGGACCTGTCTCTGACACAGCGGCTGGAGCCCTGCCTCTCCACTGCTGGATGGAATCTGGAATCTCATCTACCTCTGTAGGCAATCAGTTTCTGCGTGTGGGAAGCAAGCTCGCGGGCCAGAGTCCTCATACATGCTGTAGCACTTAAAAAATAATCCAGAGGTTCCCTGGAAAACCAATCCCAGGGTTCCTGTGATCCCTAGTTTTCTACCTGAATTATAACTGGTATTGGGTACCTGGATATTGATTGGTTAGCCTTAATTATAGCCTGGCAGCATCATTTCTGGTGATCAAATCATAAAGTTCTATCAGGGCACCCATGTCGGTGGTGCTATGCTGGTCAAAATTTGAGATTTTGAAATAAAAAATTTGTCACATACATACTTCTATCTAAATATGTGTTCTTTTCCTTTACTTAGGTTATTAAGGTTGGAACAATAAAAGCAAGCAGTGTTGCCTTCTCTGCTAACGCTGCTTTAGGCAGTAGTTTTTTACCAAGCCTCCCAGAAAATACTCTAATGCTGTCAGTTAGTAACAGTCGCTGGTCGTTCCCCTCGGTGTAGTCCCTTCTGCCTTGCCCGCACTGTCTGCCTGTGAGCCGTGGCCTGTGCAAAGTTTCGTGCTTGGTCCACCCAGTTTTACTCTTAGAGGGCCTGCTTAATCGTGCGCTTCCTGCCACTCCCTTACCTGCCTCCCAGGTTGGAAACTCCACTCCTCAGCTTGGCTGGGCTGGTGAGGAAGAGCTGGAACCTGATGCCTATGGCAGGAGCAGGGCCTTGGCACTGGAGGCTTGGCCTTGGGGAGGAGTGAGGTCGTGATTAGAAAAAGGGCATCCACCTGCGGGTGGGGTTGGAGGAGCAGAGGGACAAAGGGAGCAAAGCGTGAAGGTGCTAATCCTAATTTTAAAATAAAAATTAAGAAACCCACCTGCCTCCAGTTATTCTTGACCCTACCTAGTTCTTTGCTGTGTATATTTAATTTGCCCTGATGGTCTGGGTAACAGATTCAAGTGCCATGGTCACAAGTGGGCTATGGTTGTCCCCACCTCAGTTATGGACACGTGAAGGAATTTGAGCAGAGGATGAAGGGCAAGGTGTTCTGGGCCGGTTCTAATAATTAAAATGCTGGAGTGAGGACTAGGCTGGGAAGCAGAACCCACACTAGGTGCCCTGATTTAGAAAAGCTAAGCAGGTGCTTGTGTCATTAGCTTCGCCCAGTTACAGACCAAGACGATCTCTCAGAGAATTATTTAATAGGATTACATACTTCTGGCTCAGAAATTTCCAACCACAAAGGGGGGCAAGCACATCTCTCAGCACTAGTCTTCCCCTTGCAGAATCAGTACAGATTGGACTTTGGCTCCATCCTGAGGGTCTAGTCCAAGCCTGGGCACATCCAGCAGTTCCCAGGGCGCTGTTTGTCTCCTGTCTGGCTACAGCTTGAGTTCACTGGGCATCGGCTCCCCTCTCAGGCCAGCAAGCAAGTTGTTAGCTGCCAACAAGGACATGGTGTTTCGCGTTCTGTGGGTGGCACTGCCAATGTGGGGCAGGATCACTGGAAAGAGGAAGAGAGGGAGGTAAGGGGGGTGGGTCAGGAGCCTTAAACCAGGCCCTTCTTCATGGCTCAGGTTTGCCGGTAAGAAGAACAAAGAGAATCAGCCTCAGTATTCCTTGATTTGCCTTCCCTCCCACTGTCACTAAGCACTGCACTCCAGGGCTCGGGGCAGAGTAACAGAGTAAAGGGACTCCAGGCTACTGGAACCCAGACGCAAGGGTGACAAGGGGTATGTATCCTAAACAAAGAATGCCGGGCTAGAAGGGGTCTCGGAGCCTGTGTAGGCCCAGCCCTTCAGTTACCGGAGGGTGAGACCAGGCACCAGCGTAACTGCTCGTCCACACCCTGCACTCTGAGAGCAACGCCTCAGTGCTGCTGATCTACAAGAATGACAAGATGGAACGCTGCACAGCACCACTGCCTCTGGCCCCACTGCAGGGCGAGTGAGGTCACTTGTCCCCAAAGAGCACCTTTCGAAAGAGTACCCAGGGCACTGAGCTGAACTCCCAGGGCTTGGGGGGATGGAGCAGTTTTCCAGGTCATCACAGCCAAAGTTCCTTTCAGCCTGGAGTCATGGGTAGGGACAGGAGCATTTCCCAGGGCTACAATAATGGGAGCATTCACTGCGGGGAAGGCGGCTAAGGACCCTCTCTTTGGGTCTCCATTCCAGAATGTAAATAAAGGACATGGACTGGCCAGACAACCTAAGGCCCTTAGCACTCAGTTATGTATTAGCCCGGAGGCAGAAACCACACCAGTAACTGAATCGAGAACTGAATACAAAGAACTATTAATTAGGTAACTGAGGAGTCTAAAAAGAGAACACTAAGCCTGCGGTTCTGAGTATGGTCCCCGGCCCAGCAGCACACTCGGGCCCTACCCCAGACCTCCGGAAGCAGAAGCCCTTGGGGGCCAGCACGCTGCATGGGATCAGTTCCTCCAGGTGGCTGATGAGCATGAAAGCTTGAGAACCCTGCACTAAAGCATCCACCTCCCCAGGGCTGGGGGGCAGAGGGAAAAGGAGGGAGTGTTAAGACGGAAGGAAGGGCCCCTCTGGAGCTGCGCTCAGCCCTCTGTGGCTGGGGCACTGACTGGCTGTGGCCCGTGTCTGAGGAGGCACGATGGTTAACCACATGCTGGAAAGTTGCAAGCTGGCTTCACCAGCCGCTACAGAAGGAACTGCTGCTGCATGCCGCTCACAGGCAGACAGGTGGGAGGGAGCTGGGGCCTGCTGCCCCCAGCATCACCCTGACAGGGCCCAGCAGAAATGGGGTGTGCAGAGTCCCAGCCCCTGCGCCACAAAGCAGAATACACAAGGGTGGGTTTGGAACCAAGACAACAGCTTAATAACTGGCACAAGTTACAGATATTGGTATTGTAATTACACTAATTTCTCACACTTGAACTGCTAACAGTAATTTATAGTAACGGGTCTTACCCATGACTAGCTATGGATATAAGACATGAAGTCAATCCACTTTTTCTTTTTTTGGTGAGGAAGATTGACCCTGAGCTAACATCTGTTGCCAATCTTCCTCTCTTTGCTTGAGGAAGATTGTCGCTGAGCTAACATTGGTACCAATCTTCCTCTGTTTTGTATGTGGGATGCTGCCACAGCATGGCTTGATGAGTGGTGTGTAGGTCTGTGCCCAGGATCCAAACCTGCAAACCCTGGGCCGCTGAAGCAGAGCACGCAAACTTAACCACTGCGCCACTGGGCCAGCCCCTAATCCACTGTTTTTAAATAATATAATACATTCACTCCTTTAGGGACATGCTCAGGAGGCTCTCCCCTACATTGTTATGTACCAGTGTCACTAGTAGCGCAAACATTTACGGTCCCTGGGTGTGTCCCTTTGTGTTCGGTACTGCCCGTGGTAGCTTCATACCCAGCCCCTCCAGACCACGTTTAACCACCGTGGTCCTCTGTGACTGCACTGGAAAAGCGCAGTTCTTACCACAGTTCTTCAGGGTCAGGAGAGGGTGGTCTGTAGGCAGTGGTTCTGGGGTCGTCACATCCAGTCCAGCAGCTGCAATCTGACCGCTGGCCAAGGCCTGGTACAAGTCATCCTGGTTTACCACGTCTCCCCTGGGAATGATGGTGGTGATGTGGGTGCCCCGAAGTTCCCTCTGCCCAGGCCGCTTTTAGGGCATAACAACCCACAGAATGAATTTTCCCACCCACTTAGCTCTTAGCACTGACTTTTAAGGCAATAAGTCTTATTGTATACTTATTTATAGTAAGTCAGTAGAGTAATACAGGTCTTCTAATCAGAGAACCCCAGCTCTGCCACTTTCTAGCTGTGTGACCTTGGGCAAGTGTCTCAAATACTGTGTGTCAGGCTCCTCTGTAAGACAGGGGGAACACCAGCCAGCTCCCGGGAGGGCTGGGAGGATTAAAGCTCACTGTCAGGCACTATTGCATGGACAGGGCCCGGGAGTGGGCATCAGTGTGGGACCCCATCCAGGTGTTTCTGATGTGGTGGGTTCCCAGACCCTCCCCGAGACCCACTGCAGCATGCCATCAGGCAGCTGCCTAGCCGAGGGCAGAGACACAGGATGCACCCAACTACGTCGACCTGAGTGAGCAGCCTTCCTGCCTGTGACTGAGCCACCGCAGTGAAGAGCCGATCTGCTAGACTCGCTGTTGTGCACTAAGTACTACTCGTGCCATAATCAATACTGCAGCATCCTGCACATGCCTGGGTGCGTGGAGGTGTGCAGGCAACGGGAGCTGTGGCGCTGGGGCCATCAGCGGGAGCCCTGGCTCCTGCATGTTTCCCTCCTCTTCCAGGTCACCTCCTTTGTAGCTAAACCGCAGTAATTCAGGCACCTTTGGGGTGGAGAGCACTGGGGGTGACCTCATCCAATCCCTTCTCTCATCTTTGTTGACTTCCAATCTGATTTAAGCAGGTACAAAGGGCACCAGCTAGGAAGGGGCCGCAGTGGCAGAGAGGGAAACTGTGCTCCCATAACATGCCCAGTGGCCTGAAAGCAGCCTGGGGACATTTTGATGAACCAAGACAACTGGGTTTTGGGTCTGCCTTCCCAGGAGCACAAAGGTTCAAGCTGTTCCTGACTTACACAGACAGACCCAGGCGCAGTGCAATGGCAGGTTAACCTCCGAAGGGCTGTTAAGATGGTGAAGTCCAACCCTTTGTGGTACAGAGGAACACAGCCTGCCCAGGTTCCTGGTAACTCGCTGCTCGTATGCCTTCACTCCCTGAACCAACTCTGCTATGTGTCCGGCCCTGAGCAAGGCTGGGTACTGCTGGGAACAAGACAGGCCCAGCCCTGCTCTGCGGCTCTTCCTCGCTCCCAGCCTGGGGAGCTCTCTGGGGCCTTGACTCTATTTCTGAGCTGGCTGTTTGGCTGGTATGGAGAGTAGCGAGCTCAGCCATGGAGAAGAAAAACCTTAGATCACAGCAGCAGGGACAGCCCTTCTTGAGGCTTGCCTGGTGACCCAGGGGTGTCAGGCGGCCCCAGGTTACCTGCTGATGTTGACAAACACAGCCGTTGTCTTCATCTGCTGGAAGAACTCCTTGTTGCAGAGCCCCGTGGTTGCAGGCGTTAAGGAGCAGGCCACGATGACGAAATCAGACTCAGCGGCCAGCTGGGGGATGGACACTGGGGGAGGGCAGGGCTCCATGAGATGCTGAGTCCCAGGTTAGGGACAGCAAGAGTGCAGGAGACCAGACCTGTCTTTCCCTCTCCCATAATGGAAACTCCCAAATGCTTCCTGAAGGCCTGTCTCTACCTGGACAACTCTGATAATTATACGAAGTTGACAGCCACTCGTGGGATCCTGGCGTCTTACATCATTCGTCCAACCCACTGGTCTAACAGATGGGGAAATTGAGGCCAGAGACGGGCAGGATCTTGTTCAAGGTCACACAGTGGGATCTGGGCCATTCTGGCTTTCACTAACTTCACGGCCCAATGTGCCAACAGGGTGAGGAAGGGCCGAAACCCAGCCTGCCCTCTGCTCACCACACTGTGCACCTGCCTGAGGGCTGGATCCACCTGGACACGAGGCTGCGGGGCGTGGCTCCCAGTTTATGAAGGAAGCTGTGAGTGAAAGTTCCCAGCAATTCCTTACATCTGCCCCCGTCCCCACTGCTCCGCCAGGTGCTCCCTGAGTGGCCTCTGTGTCCAGAAGCAGGTAGGTTAGATAACACCCACGGGACACCATGGGCCCCGGACACACCTGGAGCTCTGCATTCTGCCTGCAAATGCTGCCATCACACAAAACAGGGAGAGCCCTCGAACTGAGCCACAGGGGCCTTCCCTGGAGGTCCAGGGCTTACTCACCAAACTCCGCCTGGAGCGCTGCTGCCTCCTGAGGCCTGGGCTGGCGCCCCGCGTACAGAAACCTCTGGACGCCGAACGGTTTCAGACGCTGAGCAACGGCCTGGCCTGGAGACAAGGAGTCAGAGTCATGGCTTGTTCCGAAGCCCTCAGAGGGCGGGGTGGCACCCTGCAGCTCCAAGGACAGTGAGCCCCGTGGGGGGTGCGGGGTGAGTGGGTTCTTTCATCCGCAAGGTCCCAGCTTTAACTGGTCCTGCCCCAGTGTAGCCAGCCCCCAGCCAGCCTACACTGACCTCAGGGGTCCATGTGACAGCCCTTCAGACATCTGGAAGCAGCACCACAGCTCCTCTGTGGCTGTGACTAGCTAACGCTGTCCTCACGTGGCCCCAGCCATCTTGAGGCTCATTTACTAAACTTTCCTGAGAACTGGACCCAGCATCCCAGGAGAGATCTGACCAAACAGTCCCCTCCCTCCTTCTGGACCCTCTGCTTTTGTTAATGCAGCCCCAAACCTCGTTTGACGTTTTGGTGGCATTGCCAGCTTGCCCCAGATCTGTAAGACCTTTTCACAGCTGCTGCTTCTGGCACAGGCTCGGGCAGTTGGGTTTTCAGACTCAGAACATGGCCCAGAGCTGGTGGGCTCCTCCAGGCAACTCTCTGGTGTGAGAGGCAGGGCTGCTAGCTGGCCAGATCATCCACTCTCCATCCTCACTCTCACTTCTGCACCAGGCAGGAGGCCAGAGAGCCATGAGGGCTGCCTGGCTGAGCAAAAGCCTTTATGCCAGACTTCTCCAAATGGGGGCCACAGGAGAAAAAAGCTCCGCCTCATCTGCAGAATTGCAGGTAAGTTCTGCCCACTGGACCCTCTGGTTCCTGACTTGAGGCTTTACAAGTCAAATGCCTTCCAGAACCCAGGCCTAGGGGAGCACGGGCTCTCCCACAGTAAACCCCCTAAGGCCCCACCCAGCCAGTATCGCTTTCATCTGTTCTGCAGGGAGCTGCAGTCACGAGGAACCCTGGCTCTTATAACTCGCTTCTGTCATCTTGTGAAGTCTTAAGGAATTCCTGGGGTTTTCTGCCTGTGTTTTCTGAAGCTGCGTCTTTTCTGAGGGACATGCCCGTTGCACACCAAGTGCACTGATAACACGCAGTTACAGTGGCCCTTTCCAAACCATGATTGTCAGCATCCAGACGCGGGGTGCCGGAGACTCAAACCAAGCCACGAGAGGCGGGCGGGCACACAGAAGCGGGGCCTTACCTATGCGCCCCAGCCCGACGATGCCGACGGTGCTCTGCGAGAGGCCATAGCCACACATCCACATGGGCTTCCACGAGGTCCAGCCACCGCTGAGGAGAGGGAGAGCGGCAGGTGAGAGGCCCGAGCCCTGGGCAATGACGAGGGCCCACCACACAGACCCAGTACCTCTGGGCAGGGGCTGTGGTCCGAAGGGTAGACCCTGTCCTCCAGGCCAGTGAGTCCACTGTGTGGCCTGAGTTACAGCCACAGCCACCTGGTGCCACGGACAAGCAGCAGGAACGACTCGTCCTGCAAAGCCATCAAGGACACAGAATCTGATGGCTAGAAGGGGCCTTAGCGGTTCTCATCCCAATGTGCAGATGGGGAAACTGAGACCTGAAAGGGTGACCTGTCTGAGGTCACACAGCCAGGGCAGAGCTGGGAGCAGCAGGTAGCAAACTCGGGATATGAGATTCCAAAACCAGTGTTCTCAGCGCTCCAAGGAAATAACAAAACGTAAAGGCACAGGCCCACCCCCCGCTGCTCAGGGTAGACAGGGGCACGGAGCCTGGCTTGAGCCGCCTCCAATGAGGCTGATGACTTGGTGTTCAGGAGGGTGAGCGCACATTCAGCCCTGCGTCTAACCAGCCCCACGCTGCCGTCCAGCCTCCGCCCTGCCACGTCCCCCCAAGCCCAGGCTGTGGGCCCACATCCTCGGAGGGGCTGCATTTAAAGCCGCCTCACCTTTGCTCAGGCCGGTCCTGCACCTGGAAAGCCCTCCCCAACTCTGGATATATAGACCCAGATCCCTGATCTGAACCCTCAGGCCAGACTGTTCAAACGTTTGGACTTTAGAAAGATGTGCACGTGCTGTACTCTGTGAAACGCCTCTGCAGCAGCAGGGCAGCACCTGTATCCCACGCACGGGCGCATCTGCAGCAAGACGTGCCCACACCCAGCCTGCCTTCGGGGGGACAAACCACAAACAGCATCCTCTTCGTCCCACCAGGAGGGTCAGGAAACAACCTTCAGTTTCCAGAGCTCTGTGGATTTTTGCCTTGCGTGAGTGATGGCAGACCTGGCCCTCTAAGTGCTCAAGAGGACGCCCCCCGCCTCAGCCTCCCTCCGTTCCTCACCAACCAGGCCAGGTTTACCTGTCCCTCCTTTACTTCTCTCGCAAGTTCCCTTCATGCCCTGCGCACTTCAGCTCCGCCGTGTACTACAGTATTTTGGCTGAGTCTGTCCCCCCTCACTAGATGGGGCACATCTGGGGACAGGGATACCATCTGGGCCAGGGGGACACTGGGTGCCCAGGAACCAGCTGCTGAGCAGAGCCGACTTTCCCACCAGGCCTTCACTCACTTCTTCACTTCCTCGATGGCCTCCGGCAACCGGCGACAGGTGGTGAGCAGCAGGGAGACGGCGAGTTCCGCCGTGGCATCTGTGAGGACATCTGGGGTGTAGCCCACACGGATCCCACTGTGAATCAAACGTGTGATAGTGACACTGGCCTCCAGCACCTTCACCAATTTCTACTGCTATGACATTTCCATGGGGCTGCTCGGCTCCCTCTTTGCACTGCCTGCCGGGGAGCTCAGAGCTGTAAATGAGCGCTCAGGAAATGGTCAGCCCTCACTCCCATTTCAATTATTTCCCACTTTGAGAAGGATATGAAGATGAAAGATCAGAGTCCAAACTCCGGGGCAACTATTTAATCTTTCTGAATTTCCTTATCTAAAGAGGGAAATAATACTTGCCTTTTCTACTTCAAGGGGTTGCTGCAGAGGTCAAAAAAGATAACGGATGTGAAAGGCTGAACCTGGACAGATGTCACCCACTGTCTCTGACCAGTGTACATGTAGGCAGATTTTATCATGAGCCACCTTGCATTTTCACTGAATAGTCGGGAGATAAGAAGTGAAAACAAATAAATACTTGGCTCCTCTTCCTCCCTCTCCACGGGTCACCCCTCACTCCAGGCCTCCTTCCAGAGCCCAAGCTGCATTTACCGCTTCTTGATTTCATCCAAAGCCAAGTGGTCGACACCCACGGACAGTGTGCTGATGACTTTAAGATTGGCTCCTGTTGTGCAGAAAGAGCATCGTTTGTATCTTTCCTCGTGGGATCCAGAGCCTTCCCACGTGCCACACACAGGCTCAGAGGGGCAGGCCTGCTCAAGGTCACAAAAGCAAGGCTACGGCAGGGCGAGGGCCCAGGCCTCAGGTGCTCTCCCCACACCTGCCTGCCTCCATGCCACGGTCTTTGCCCTCCTGGGGCCTCCCTCCAGGGATTCAGAGCCAGGAGAGAGAGGCAATGCGCATGCCAGGCAGAGCCGCACACAACTGCTTCCTCTGGCCTGGTACTGCAAGCCTCGGGACTCCGAGCGTCACTGCAGACGCACCTGGGGAGCTGGCAGCAGCAGCCTGACATGCCCCACAGAGCCAGGACATCCTCGGAGTCCTCCCGGCCCCGCCTAGTGCACCCACCTGCAGCCTCCAGGAGCCTCTTGTCCACGCGGTCAGAGAGGAGGCAAAGCAGGCCGTGGGCCCCAGTCACGCCTCGCTCGAGCTCCTGGTTGGGGATGGGCTCATCCGAATCCCACTCCTCCACCTCACAGCTGAAGGCAAAGGAAAGACCACTCAGCCGCAGGGGAGAGGCGCAGACAACCGCAGGCCTCCCGAGTCCTCCAGGCCACGTCTGCAGGCCCCTTCAGAGCGCGAAACAGGGCCTTCTGCTTGCTCTGGGCCTAGGCTGCCTGGGGCTGGCTGAGGCAAGTAGGGTCAGGCATGGGCAACCGGAGAACTGCCCTGAGCGGGGCTGAAGGGTGGAGGGCTGTCACAGAGCAGAGGGCTGACAAGAGCCTAAACTGAAAGAAGAAAGTCACGGGGACAGCCTCAGCTCATGCAAGGAAGAGCTTTCCCACTCTCACAGGAGGCCTCGTGGGCAGGGAGCCCCCTCTCGGGGTGGCCAGCTGTGAGGAAGGCCAGCGGCAGGGGCAGGGGTCCATATCAGATGCCGCTTGGATCCACATCCAGTTGCACGTCCTATCCTATGAGCCCATGAAATGGAAAACTCTTTACTTGCACTTGGCCAGGACGGACAAGATCAAAGCCAGTCCACACAGAGCAGTTCCAGGGCGCACTGGGCAGTCCCCCAGCCCTGCCACTGCCACCGAATTCAGCGCAGTCAACATGGATGGAGCATCTTCACGTGCAAGACACAGTGCGGCTGCTGGCACCTCAGGGAGCACCCCACTGCAGCACCGCCGACAGCCCAGCACAGGCCACCTTTTGTCCTCCTTTTCACGAGCACGGCACCCGGTGCCACAGCAGTGTGAGCTGCTGCCGTTATTGCCCTTGTTTCTGCTGCCCCTCTTCCCGCTCAACGCTTGGTGCACGAGAGATCCTCAGCAAAGGCTGTGGCGCACTGAACTAAATAAACGCATCTCCTTTTCCCCTGGCACTGGTTTCTGAAGCTAGGCTCCATCTGCTCCCTGCCTGGCACTGGCGGTGTATGGTGTATAGCGCAGGGTTCAGACTGCAGTCAGACAAGCTGAGTTCAAATCCCAGCTCTGCCACACGCAGAGCTGTGTGACTGTGGGCAAGGTGCTTAACCTCTCCATTTTTCTTATAGTACCAACTTCACAGGATCAAACTAATTGCAAGGATTAAAAGAGTTCATTTATATGAAACACCTGGCAGGGCTGGCATGCAGGGTTCAATTTAATAAGGGTCATGAAACTCCCCTGCCCACTGGCCAAAGGGACCAGGCCAATGGCTGCCAAGGTCCCTGACCCTGCCAAAGGTGACCTCGGAGACTAAAGGATTAACAGCCTGAACCCTGCGTTGGGGCGGTCCCTCTCCCCAGGCCGATGACCAGGAAGGGCTCCAGCCCTTTCCCCCACCCCCATGCAAGTGCCAGGGAAGTTGCAGGTCCCGGCGTCACTGCAACCGGCCTGGAGAAAGCTGGCCCCAGAGAACTTTCTCTAAGCGTCCCCAAAACTCCAACACTGTCCCGGCCGGGCGCAGGGTAGAAAGTCCAGCCAAGGCCCAAGCGCGGGATCCCGGCTTTCTGACCCTAGGACCGCCCCAGCCTCCCCAGTGAAAATAGCTGGGGCCTCCGGAGATAGCCCCGGGCGCCCCCAAAGGCGCGCCTGGAGACGCTGAGTCACGCTGGGTGGGATCGGGGGCCGGGGACCCGCAGGCCCCTCCGCGCCGCCACCCCAGCCCGCGCCCGGACGGAGGGGACTCGGCGCGCGCAGCGGCGCGGGAAGCCGGGCTCTTACTCTGCGGCGCGGGCGAGCGCGGCCCGGCCCTCGGGGGGGATCCTGCGGGTGACAAACACCTTCATGAGTCGCGGTGGCCTCATGCAACCTGCAGCCGCAGGACCCTGACCCGACCGGCTGGCCGGAAGCGGGACGCGGCCTCGGAAGGGGCGGGGCCGGGCTGGCGGGGGCGGGGCACGGGTGGGCCGCGGGTGGGCCTCGAGTGGGGCGGGTCGGATTGCAGCTGTGCGGCGACTGTGCATGTCTGGGGCCGGTGGCAGTGACGATGTCTTTGTGTGGGGTGTGACTGTGAGGCTCCGAGTGTGAGTGCCTTGTGCAGCTGTGGGTGTGTGATCAACTGTTACTCGAGCTGAGGCCGGTTCCAGCCTCATGCTTTGGCCCTTGGTCCCCAGGGCCTCTGAGCACCCACTGGCCCAGAGCCTCCGAGACTGGCAGGTGTGTGTGGGGTTGGGGTTAGTAAAAGGGCATCAGGGGAGAGTCCTGTGTGAGCGTGTGTGGATGTCTGTCAGGGAGCTGACAGCTGTCAGAATGTGTCTGTGGTGTGGGAGGGGCATGCAGTCAGGGCCCATACCCCTTGCCAGGGTGTTGATGCGCTGGTCATCCTCGCTAGGTCTGTTCCATCATGGCCACACTGTTCCAGGCAGGGACCCTTGGTCACACACACTGGGCTCTGAGCCTGGCCTATTGTGCATACTCAGGAGGCTGGACCAGGACAGTCTGAATCTTAATATTTGGTGCAATTTCCCACATGAAGCCCACAGTTTGGAGGGGCTTAATTGGTTGTGAGCCCCCCAGCTTGCTGGGCACTGCTGACTGACTGGAGGTGGGTCATGCAGAGGGCCAGGCCAAGGTGCTGGGGCCATGTGGGTCATGGCAGAGCCCGGGTCTGCAGGCAGAGGGACCTGGGTCTGAGTCTTGGCTCTGCCGCTTACCAGCTGTGTGGTCGTGTTGATGTGGATCAAGGCTGCCCCAGGTAGAGAAGCCCAAGGTGACCTGGCCTACATGCCAATCTATATGACCCAAGGATTTTATGGTGTGGATTAAGGCTGCCCCAGGGAGAGAAGCCCAGGGCATCCTCGCCTACATGCCGATCTATATGACCAGATTCGTATCTAAAGTTATATGACCACACAATAACTGGACCCCATCTGCACTGAAACCATTTAATGACTTTTTACATCGTCTTTTCTTTTTCCAGTAAAAATAAGTCATGTACCCGTGCCTTATAAATTTAGCCCTAACCCTCAACACATTGCAGCAGCAGCTCTGACTGCCCATGGGTCCTGCCCCCATGTTATTCCACACTATTCTCTAAATAAAAGAGCACTACTGCCAGACCTTGAGAGTCCAAGAAATCTTTCTTTCGACTCCTCGGCTCGCCGTCCCCGCATCAGTGTCAGCTCACATCCTCTTCCTAAGCCTGTTCCTAAAGTGGGGTTCTGAGCCTTACCTTGGGGGTATTGTGATTGCTAAACATTCGCCCGAGCCCTGGGCCATGCCAGCTGTTCCTCAGCACCCAGGCCGTGGAGGAGAGGGCTGAGGGCCGCAGGCTCTGGGCCCAGGCTGCCTGCGTTTACATGTCAGCTCCGCCACCCACTAACAACAAGTCATTACGTTCCTGGGCGCCTCGGTTTCCTCATCCGTAAAAGGGGAGAACCTGCCCCCTGGCTTGTTGAGAGGATGAATTCTGGATAGTGCTTATGACAGCGTGTAACACACAGAGTGGGTGCTCGACCAATAGCAACACAGCCCAGGAAACCCACGCTCCGGTCTCCCGGGGCCAGCAGTTGGTCAGAGAGGCAGATGCTGAAGCCAGACTCAGGACAAGTGGGGGGCTCCACTGGCTTCATCCCTGCCTGAAGCTGTTCCAGTACTTGCTCCCAGGCCTGGGAGCCCCCAGAGAGCGAAAGTCCTGCCTGGTGGTCTCCTCTCGGCTGATTTTATCTGAATCCATTCTGCCCCTGCGGGGCCCAGAAAGGAGACAGGGACAGAGAGGTGACATCTCCAGCTTGGCATCACACAGCAAGTTGCCAGAGCGGCCCGAGCTGCCCCCAGGCCACCTGGATCCCTGGCCAGTGCTGCACCCCCCAAGTAACACGTTGATAAATGTCTTACCCACCAACTGGTATCTGCACTGCCAGGCCACGTCAGGACACTTTCTGAAATACCTCAAACACTGACACAATGAGCTGTCTTTCTGTCCCCAGACCAGGCCCTGTGGGGGACAGCACAGCCCTGTGGCTCCATCCTCTGTTAATCAGTGGTGTGGTGACACCAGAGCCCAGCTCCTCCCTCACACCAGGACAGACGAAGACACTTGGCAAGTCTGTCCACCAGGGGCAGGAGGGGGCATGACATGTCAGTGGGTCCCCTCCCTGAAGGCAGAACACCCAGCTGGCACTCAGTCAGTGCTGCTGGGTAGGCATGAGCCGGCACATGGAGCTAGCTGAGGGCCCAGGAGGAGGGACCCAGTGAACTGGTGGGGAGAGGAAGGATCCGAACTGGAGAGGGGTCGGAGGCCTGACCCGGGCTTCACTGGGCAAACCCAGCATGGAACAAGGAGCTAAGATTCACAGAGCTCTTCACAAGTTCCAGGCACTGTCCTCAGCGCTGTGCGTGGGAACTCACTAATTTCAACGTCTCAACGCCCTGGAAGGCACGGACTGTTGCTCTCCCCACTGCACAGACAAGGAAGCTGAGGGCACGGACGCTGAAGCCATTGCTTAAAGGTCACACAGCTACTAAGAGGCAGAACCGGGCACCCTGCCTCCAGACCCGAGCTCTCAAGCCCCAAGCAAGCCTTGTGGGAGTGGGGAGGCTGTCTTAGTCCCTTTGGGCTGTGAAAACAAAATACCGCAGACGAGGTGGCCAGCCAGTCTATGGTACATTTGTCTTAGTGACGTGTAGGAACTGTTTGTGCAATAAGGAAATTAGCCCTTTGTCTGTAATATGCATTGCAAATATGATCTTTCCCCCACTTTATTGTCTTATGATTTTGTTAATTATTTTTAATGCAGAATTTTTAAATTCTTGTGGCCTCCAGGTTTGTCACACCCGGTGTATCCTAGTGCATCTATTGCCTTGTAATGAATTATCCCAAAACCCAGTGGCTCACAGCAACAGCAGTCACTTTGTTACGGTCAGTGGTGGGTGTGGAGGCTGGCCGGGGCCGGCGCCGTGTTCTCGCGCAGGCTGTCTCTGGCCGTGTGGCCGTGTGGTAGCTGGGCTGGAGCCGGCGGAAGGCTTCCTGGCTCGCAGGTGTGCGCGCTGATGCTGGCTGGCACCTGGGCCCCTGGCTGGCTGCTGGCCCGCCCGTCTCCATGGGACCTCGGCATGTGGCCTGGGCCACTCCAAGGGGCAGAAAGGGGAAGTTCTCAGTCTCCTACAGCCTGAGCCTGGCCGTGGCGCTGCCTCACTGCTGCTGTGTTCTGTTGGTCACACGGTCACAGAGCCCAGATCCCAGATCCCAAGACCTCTTGATGGGAAAAGTATGAAAGAATTTGGGGGCTGTGTTTTAAAGTTGCCACGCATAAAAAGGCCTTTCTCACATTGGGTTTAGTTTTTAAAAATATATATCTCATGCTTTCTAGACCTGGTACTTTTATGGTTTAAATTTTTACTGAAATTTTAATCCATATTTTTTTCAGAGAACTAGCAAGCTGTTCAACACCTTTATGAAATCATCCATCTTTCCCCACTGATCTGGAATTCTCTCGCTCTCATAGACCAGATCTGGTGTCCTGGGGTCTTTTTTTAACTGCCTGTCCTATCGTGTCCTGCGGAGCGCTCCCTCTGGTCGTATGGTAAAGGCGTGTTGTTTAAGCCGCTGAGTCTGTGGGCATGCATCACGCAGCAATGGTGCGCCAGCACAGGCGAGGACACATCTGAGGGCCCTTCAGAAGGAGAAAGGTGGGAGCTGTGGTTTGTGTCATTTCCCAGGCTTTGTGAGAGCAAGGCTGGCCCAGAGGGTCTGCCTCCGCCGCAAACAGCCAGATGGCAGCAGGCAAAGCACTTCTTCTGTCTGGTCCTTGGTTTCTAAACCACAGACTGGGGACAATCGCTGCCTGTCATGGTGGATGGTCGGCACTGAGCCCGGGGCCGGGCCTCAGGGAAACGCTGACAGACAGTATTGATGTTCATCCTTACCCCTTTGCCAGGGGGAGAAAACAGGCCCAAGCCACGTCCACATCCATGACGGGCACTGCCCGCCTCCCTGTGCCCACTGGCTTCACTGCCCACAGCTGTGGCATTTGCTGCCTGCAGCCCCTGCCCTGCCTTGGGCCCTGGACCCCTCCTGCCCTTGGTCCGGGGTGCCGTGTGCTCAGGGCTCTTGGCCTACGTCAGCCTGGCTGAGGGCTCTGCTCGGCCCTTGCACATCTGTTCTGGTCGTCTGGCTTCTGCCAGATCTCTCAGACTTGTCCCCACCTCCTACTTCTGGAACCTGGAAACTTGAGGGCCTGAGCCAACCCAGTAGCCCCCTGAGCCCTGACCAGCTCTCCTGGGTGCCTGCCTCACTCACCTCACACTGTCCCCCAGCTCCAGCTAGAGGCCAACCTTGGTCCTCCAGGCTGGGGTTGCTCTGCAGCGCTCCAGGGCTCACCTTGTAACCTACCCCCTGCCCACACCCGCTCAGACATAGAGGGACTCGCCTGGGCAGCGGGCCCAGAGACACCTGAAGATCGGACGAGGGGGACAACGGCAGACTGGGGGCAGGGAGGGCGTGGCTGCAAGAGGGACGTCCAGAGAAGCGCCCACCAGGACAGGCACAGTGCAGGGCCCAAAATGCTTGTCAAATCTCGGATTCAGGATTACGTGCCACCCAGCTGTTCAATCAACAAACGGTGGGTAACAATATTATTCCAATACGCTGTTAGAGCGAACATTCTTGGCGGCAGCTGTGTGTCTGTCTGCCCTTTCCGGGTGTTATCTTGTGTCATCTTCACACCGAACCTCTGCGGTGGCTGCTGTTGTTGTCCCCATTGTGCAGATGGGGAAACTGAGTCTCAGAAAGGTTAAGAAACTCACCCGAGGTCTCACAGCGAGTAAGCAGCTGAGCTGATATTTAAATCCAAGTGTGAATCCAAGTGGTTGTGCTGTCCCCCTGCTCCCCACCCAACAGGGAGAGAAGACGGAGGAACAGCGTTCCTGATCTTGAGAACGGTTCCAGGTTCAAGGTGCTGTGAAGAGTCAGAGGAACTACCTGCTAGAGGCCAAAGAAGGCTCTCAGGGGAGCCAGCGTGGAGACAAGCCCTGGGTCAGGGGACCATCTGGAGAGGGAGTGGGGAGGCAGAGGGAGGGCACTGTGGTCAGCAGCTGGCTGTAGCAGGAGCAAAGGTCCTGAGGTGGAAAGCATAGGCCCAGATGGGGAGCTGCCGGCTATCTTCCTGGCTGAGAAGCTGGCACACACAGGGAGCATGGCGGGCCCAGAGGTCTGGGCCAGCCTGGGGCCGCCTAAGGAGTTTGCTTCCAGCACCATGAGGACGGCGGGAACCATGGATGCGGCTGCACAAGGGAGAGCGGCTCTGAGCTGCATACCACCCCCGTCCCCCGGCAGAACCCAGGCCTTGACCACTGTGACCTCTGCTGCCCTCTGCTGGTGCCCGCACCCTGGCAGCACCGAGACCTCCAAACTCCTAAGGAAGATGCAGCAGGGAAGTACTTGGTGACCTGAGGTAGGTGCTCACCTGCTGGCCCAGCCCAGACCCTCAGAGCACCCTGCAGGGTGCAGGAAAGGTTCCTCCCTGCACTGACCCCCTGAAGCTCTCCCCTCCCTTCAGGAGCCCAGGGATCCCCCTTCTCAGGAAAAGGCCAAATATCGGTCATGTACACTCTAGTAAGAAGAACCCAGTTCTACTAGGTACGCACATCTCATTCTGGGCTCCAAACTAGCTTTATTTGAAATAAAAATTTCATTAAAATGTCTTGATTACACCATAAATCTTAGGCACGGACCTTTTTCAAACAGGCTATCATTCCAAACACAGAGAAGGCAAAGCCAATTCAACTGCCCAAACCACAGGCCATGAACGCAGGACGTGTGGGGCCTATGGAAATATAAGCAGGGCTCCTAT
Organism: Equus asinus; assembly: GCF_041296235.1. NCBI lineage: Eukaryota > Metazoa > Chordata > Mammalia > Perissodactyla > Equidae > Equus > Equus asinus. Next base: position 46,779,437 of record NC_091799.1, read on the forward strand.
GAGGCCTTGACACAACTGCCCCCTCAGAGCCCTGATTCCTCCCTCATTCGAGGAGGATGCACTGGAGCAGCGAGTAGCAGACTTTCTCTTCAAAGGGCCAGATAGTAAATATTTGAAGCTGTGCAGGCCATGTGGTCTGTGTGAAAGCAGCCACAGATGATACACAAGCGAATGGGCGCGGCTGTGTTCCAACATAGAGTTATTGATGGACATCGGAATGGGAATTTACATATAATTTTCATGTGTCATAAAATATTATTCTTTAGGTTTCTTTTCCTGGGCAAGATCACTATTAGCATGTGAGTCACACAAAAATAGGGGGTCAGATTTGGGCCCTGGGTGTGGGTCACCCCTAGAGCTCTGGACCAGAGCAGAGCATCTTACTGAACATGCTCATGAATTCTCTGGGGATCTTGTAAAGATGCAGATTCTGATTCAGTAGACTAGGGGGAGAATGTGCATTTCCTATAAGCTCCCCGGTGACACCGAGGCTGCTGGTCCGTGAAGCAGCAGCAAGGGGCTGGGGAATCTCCCACCTCGGCCAGTCCCTGAGATCCTGACTGATTACCCATCCTGCTGTTCACTGAAGAAATGCTCGCTCAGAGGTCTGGGCTCAAGTGAGCCCAGGCATTTTCCGTACAGCCTCCCCCTCTGTCCCAGGTTTTCCAGCTTTGTTTATTTCCTTATTTGTTTCTGTTGTGCGCCCCCCACTAGAACAGAAGCTCCGTGAGAGCAAGGAGCCCTTGCTTTGTTTACAAGTGTTGTCCTGCAGTCTTGCACATGGCACACCACAGCGCTCAGTAAATCCTTGTTGCAGAAAAGAACGAGTGATGCAGGCAGGCCCGCCTCCTTGTTGCGGATCCCTGCGGACCTTGTCATTCTATTTCCACCTAGTGGGCACTCTTGTGTACTGCGGGGCGGGGGAGAAAAATGCTCTCCATCTGTTTTGAGCCTGATCCAGGCAGAAGGTAGAGGAGGACACCGTGGGCAGAGAGCTGCCCCTTCTGGTGCCCCTGTTATCTGTGTTCCTGTCCCCTGGCACAGAGCTTCTTGGAGGAGCGTCTTCCTGGAGGAGGCGGCATTTGAGCTGAATAATGGTGAAAGCAGTGAGATTCGGAATGGTGGGAATGAGAGAGGGAGAAAAGGCATTCCTGGGGCAGCATGAACCGCTGGAGCAAAGGCCCAGAGGCTGGAAAGCATGGGCCACGGGCCTGTGCTAAAAGGGAGGAGAAGTAGAAGCCGCCGTGATGGGCAGTGGACGATGAGGCCCCGATGACAGGGAGGAGGGGGAGAGGCCCCAAGGAAAGGGAACTTCCACTTGGTGGTGTTTGTCCGTGCCAGGTGCTTCACATGCACAGGAGTGTGTTTAATCCACGCAAAGGCCAATTTTAGGACCCCCATTTTACAGATGAAGAAACTCAGGCACAGATGGGTGAAGTGACTTGCCTGAGATCACACAGTTGTTAAGGGGGAGAACTGGATTTGAATCCAGATAATCTGACTGATTCTCTTCTCCCTGATGGGAGTTCCTGCCCCTGCTTTGTGCTTGGAGGGGGCATGTTGGCAGGGCATATGCAGAAAGCTAGGGGCTGGGGTTCAGGACTCCAGAGCCCTGAGCTCTTGGCTCCTCCTCACTGTCTCTGGGCCTGACAGTATGAGACCAGGGGGCTTCCCTCTTCTCACCCTCATGGTCCTAGAGCCCCGGCCTGGGGGACAGGATGCCTGGGTTCTAGCCTGGCCTCCCTTCACCTTTCTGGGCCTCAAAGTGCAATGGCAGAGACCTCTTACTTAGCCATTACACAGATGTAGAAACTCAGGCCCAGAGAGGGAAACGAACTTCCTTGATGACGCACAGAAAGCCAGACTCAATGTGGCTGTCATCCGGGCCCCTGCCTGGGCCCCCATCTGACAGCTGGAGGCTGATGTTACCCAGAGTGCTGAGCTCTGCCCACAGAGGGTAGCAGAGGGCCCAGGTGGGTCCCGTGGCCAGCCCAGGCCCCTGGGAAATGTGTTTGAGTTTCAGTTCCCAGTGAGGTGTGTCCCTGGGGATGGGGGGAGCGTGCGGAGCCACAGGTTGGGGGGCCGGGGCCTCCCCGAGGAAGGAGAGAGGCTTAACAGGACCGGCCCCACAGGCTCTCTGGAGGCTGGACTCTCCAGGCAGAGGGAGGGACGGGAGGCCACCCAGATCTCCCGGACTCAGCAGCAGACCTGGATTGCCCCTGGACTTTCAGCCCACGACAGCCCTGCATCTGGCATAGGAAGCCACCTGCCCGGTCCTCAGCCCCTTGGCCTGCTCTTCTGGGGAGCAGAGGGCTCCAGCCTGGCAGCCTCGGGGGCATGGGGGAGCCACCTTCACCCAGACTGAGCCCAGCTCTGTGCTGGGCTTCAAACTCTGCGCTCTGCATCACCACACGGTCCTGCGAGCTGGCACTGAAGGGTTCCTGGAGACTGAGCTCAGAGAGGCAGAGGACCGCCCAAGTCACCAGGTTTGTGCTGGGCCTCACACCCAGGTCAGAGTGACACCAAAGCATTTGACCACCACACCCATGACTGCCCCTGATCCAAGCCCCAGCCAGCCCTACTGGCTCCCTGGGCCACATCCCCAGGTGGGATTCATCCCTGGCCTCAGGGCATCTCCTGGAGCATCTGCTTCTGCCCAGGGCCCCTCCCTAAGGCCTGGAAGCTGGCTGCAAGCCTCTGGTTTTGTGCTGACCTGGCCCCCACCATACACACCCCGTTTTCCCTGTGACCCTCACCTTTCTCCTTACCGGCCCATCTTCCCAGTGAACCAGGAGCAACAGCAGGGCAAAACAGGGTAGTGTCCAGGCCCAGCTAGAGTGGACACTTGGGGAACATGTTCTCTGTGAGTCAGTGAGCCCCGAACGCTGAGCGTTAGGAGGGGACCTGCGCAGGCTGCTTGCTGTCTGGACATAGGCTCCCTCCAAGGGTCAAGTTGGCCTAACAAACCTTCCCCCCCAGCTACGTGGCCCCCTCGGCCGCTCTTCTGCCTGCGGGCACAGGCGACGGTGGCCCGGGCAGCCGCTGGCCCGGCTGGCTGCAGACAAGAACGTTCTGCTGAGGACAGGCCCAGAGAAGGTTGCAGTAGCCAGACTGCCAGCCCCCTGTGGAGGGAGCGCGTTCCTTCCGCCGGGATTTTGAGCAGAGCCGTCCCCTCGTCCTCCTCGGACACGGCTGGGGGTTGGTGCGGAGCTGCAGCGGCCGGCATGTTGGACGGAGAGCGGCCCCCGTGCAGCCGCAGACCAGCCCGGCTCCCCTTCTCTGCAGGAGCTGGGCTCCGCCGAGCGGCGGGGTGCGGGGCGGGCGGCGGCCCGCACCGATGGCCCGGAGACCCGGGCGCCTGGGGGGCACAGGCCGCGGGCAGACTGGACGGCAGGGTGGCGGGGGAGCCCATGGCAGGAGGGCTGTGTGGGCCTGGCAGACGCGGCCGACCCCATAAGGCAGCCTCCGGGGAGGACGCCTCCTCGAGCGGGAGCAAACGCAGTGAAGCTGTGTCCTCTGTCGGTTCTGCAGAAGCAGGCCCCTAGCGAGGACTCGTGTGCAAGCGATTTACCCGGGAAGTGCTCCCAGAATGAGCCAGGAAAGGAGGGAGGCAGGAGAGGGGAGGGAAGGAGGACAGACAGCCCGATTCTGGCCAGGTCCTGCAGAGGGGGCTTCAGTCTGATCCCACGGGGGCCTCTGGAGTGTAGTTACAGCTCGGCGCTGCCTAAACCCAGGCAAGGGAGCGGGGCTTCCTAGGCCCGCACCCCATCCACAGGCACCTTCCAGGGAGATCTGGGCCTCATACAGCTTCCTGGCGGAGGGTGCCTGGGCCCGCCTTGTGAGGACAGCAGGACATGCAGGTTCTGATGAGGAAAAGGGTTTGAGCAGGACCCGAGGGAAGAGCTCAGGCACATTCTGGAAGGCCAAGGCTGCCATTCCTGCCTGGATGAGGACCGAGGCCCAGCCCTGACTGAGCACAGGCCAAGGGGGAGCTCAGAGCTCCGGGATGGGTCGGCTCCCTGCAGGCCATGGGCTAAGTTCACCCAACTATTTCAGCAAAAGTCCCACAAACCACCTCCGGAAATCCCTTTCTCATCTGCAGCTTTGGGGCCAAAACCCTGAAGTGTGATGAGCAGGGACAAACAGCTCAGGTGACAGGTACCACTGGCTTATTCATCTAAAACTGTTCAGAAATGAGTCAGTGGCCCCAAGAGGCTGCACCAACAGGAGCTCAGGGCCCTGGGTGAGGTGGGCATGGGTGAGCCACAATTCACTCTCCTCCCCTCCCTTGTGGTCCCACCTGGACCTCCTGGCCTCCAGCCTCACCTCCTGCCATCCAGTCTCCTGGAGTTGCCAGAGGGTCTCTTCGAAAAAGCAAACCTGGTCCTGTCCTTCCCTGCCTGCCACCTTCCATGGCTCCCCGTTGCCCTCAGGAGAAAGACCAAAGCCTCGGTTTTCTCCTAGGCCCTCTCTTGTGTTGAAGATGCTTAACCCGCAGACATGAGAGCACAAACCTCAGGCAGAAATCAGGTGTCCAGCAGCTACCCAAAGCCCCAGGCATTGAGAGGAGCGGCCCAGCCATCTGGGAAGAAGGAAAAGCTGCCCCGGGACCTGCCCGGCCTGCCTCTCCGGCTTTACCTCTGTAATTAATTTATGGAAAGTGTCTAAACTGGGAGTCAGCGCAGCCTGCAAATCTTGGTCAGTCCCTGCCTCCACTGGAGGGAGCAGTGCCCTCGAGGGGAGTTTTCCTACCATGATTACATTTGGTTTTATTTCAGGAGAAAAACCAAAATGAAGCATTTAAGGTCTTATTTCCATGGTCACCTGCGGAATGAGGAGGCTCCAGGTGCTGTTTGGTGAGGACCCAGGGAACCGTGAGGTCCTGCAGCCCCAGGAGGGCTTGGGGGGCCGAGTTGAGCTCATCAACACATCCTCTGGGCTCCACCTTGATGACACTCAGCATCTGACCCTTGTTCTCTCTCCACGGCTGCCACGCTGGTCCAGGCTCCCTGTCCTCTGCAATGGCCTCCTGGCTATCTCCTCCCCAGCCTTGCCCTGCTCCCATCGCTTCTCCCAGGCAGACAGAGCCACACTCCTCGCTCCTTGGGATGCTCTCCCAGGGCTCCCTTCTCCGTGGGGGTAATGTGGAGGCCCCTCGTGGCCCATCACTCCCACACGATGCCCTCTGACCTCACTCCTTCCCTTCTCCTGCTTCCCTGGGGGATCCCTGCTGCCTTATTCTTTGCCCAGCACTCAGGGCTCCTCCTGCACGGGCTGTTCCCTCTGCCTGGAACACGCTTCCCTTCATGTCCTACAGATCTCACCCAAAAGTCAGGCCTTCACAGACTTCCCTGATTCACACCCCCCTCATTCATTCTCTACTCCCCTCTCCTGGTTTCATTTCTCCCCTTAGCACTCACCACCGGCCTGATAATCCTTATTTTTGGTTTATTGTCTGGTTTTCCTCTATTCTCCAGAATGTGAGCTCCGAGAGAAGGGATTTGTTCTGTTCACTGACACTGGGAGAACCCCTGGCGCACAGCAGGCGCTCAGTACACACTTACGAAATGAATGAACGAATGCATCTGTCAGTGCCAGAGAGGGTGGGCAGAGCTCCCCAAGACATTCTGGGGTGTCCCCTCTAGGTTTGTTACCTACACTACCTCCTGTGGGAAGTCTGCTGTCCGGGTTCTAAATGGAAGTTCAGCTGCCGGCAGCAGCTCTGACCACTCAATAGTACTGATTTTCCTTTAGTGCAAGCACCACCTCTTCCAGGGAGCCCTCCCAGGACCCTTCCCAACCCTTCTTCCTGCCCCCTTCCAGCCTGACACTTTCTCCCCTGTGGTCTGTTTGGGATTCTGCGTCAGGCCACACTCCCCGGCAGGCCCCTGAGTCATAGCCAGAGGACACCTGGAGAGCCCGTTTCAGCTCACGCTTGCAAGGCCTCTCGTGTGGTCTCAGTCACACCCTTCTCCTTATTTAAGCTGCACAGCCACCCTCCAAGGTAGTCATTATTATCCCCATTGTACAGATGCGGAAACTGCGGTCAGGGGCCGCAGAAGTGACTTACCAAGGCCCCACAGCTGGTGTCACAAGGTGGATGGAGCCAGGCTTCTTGGCCCCAAGGCCAGCCCTGCTGCATTCAGTCAGTGCTCACACAGTGTCTGGGGAATGAAGGAAAGGACCAGGCTGAGTTTCAGGCTCCTGAGCGTGCGATGAAAGCGTTGTGACCCCAGAACGTGCTGCTCCACTGCCCCGGGGATCGGCGTGGCCCATGTGCTCACCTGAGCCCCGATATGGTGACGCTCCTGGTGTGGGAAGAACCCGCACGACAGTACCCGTCGCTGGTCCTCAGCTGCTCCCTGGGCAGAGAGAAGGCCCGGAAGGGTTGAATGACGAGCCAGAGTTGGGGACAGAGCCAGGACCGGGGTCCCTGCCTCTCGACATCAGTGCTGTCTTTGTTCTCTGATTCTACCTGCTATACTCACAGTGATATGTCCCAGGGACCTGTGCCTCAGTTTCCTCCTCTGTAAAGTGGGGAAACTGTACCTATCTAACAGGAGCAAAGGTTAGAGGACAATACAAGAACAGTGGCTGGCACAGCACGGCAGAAGGTCTTCTTAGCAGGTGGAACATACTATTACTAGCTGGTTCCAGGAGGCACATATGTTACACGCCTCCCCTTCCTCGCCTTACAAATGGAGCTCACAGGCCTGCAGCTGCAAACCGCGTAGTTAGAAGCAGACCTATTTGTCTAGGGGGAAAAACAACAAAATAATAGTGCCCAATGGCGAAGATGGTGTGGCGAAACCACCACAAAATGGTAGTATTTTGTGAGCATTTTAAATCTGCAAGGTAAATATTTTATCAGATGTTAAATATTAATGAAGTCTCATTTTGTCTGACTTCTCCCAGCTTTTAACAAATAGGGGCTGCCTGGTGGCGCAGCAGTTAAGTGTGCACGTTGCGCTTCTCCGTGGCCTGGGGTTCGCCGGTTCAGATCCCGGGGGCGGACATGGCACAGCTTGGCACGCCATGCTGTGGTAGGCATCCCACGTATAAAGTAGAGGAGGATGGGCACGGATGTTAGCTCAGGGCCAGTCTTCCTCAGCAAAAAGAGGAGGATTGGCAGTAGTTAGCTCAGGGCTAATCTTGCTCAAAAAAAAAAAAAATTTCAAAGTTGTCCACTTAAGTGAGCTGTCAACTGGATTTACAATATTGCCAAGTAGGGCATGTTTTTTTTCATGAATTAAAAAAAAATTTTTTTTTTTTTGAGGAAGATTAGCCTTGAGCTAACTACTGCCAGTCCTCTTCTTTTTTCCTGAGGAAGCCTGGCCCTGAGCTAACATCCGTGCCCGTCTTCCTCTACTTTATATGTGGGACGCCTACCACAGCATGGTGTGCCAAGTGGTGCCATGTCCGCACCCGGGATCTGAACTGGCGAACCCTGGGCCACTGAGAAGAGGAACGTGCAAACTTAACCACTGCGCCACAGGGCTGGTCCTTAAAATTTTTATTGAGTTAATGATAGGTCACAATCTTGTGACATTTCAGTTGTACATTATTGTTTGTCAGTCGTGTTGTAGGTGCACCACTTCACCCTTTGTGCCCACACCCCACCCCACCTTTCCCCTGGTAGCCACTAATCTGTTCTCTTTGTCTGCATTTTTAAATTCCTCATATGAGTGGAGTCATACAGAGATTGTCCTTCTCTAACTGGCTTATTTCACTTAGCATAATGCCCTCAAAGTCCATCCATGTTGTTGCAAATGGGACAGTTTTGTTCTTTTTTATGGCTGAGTAGTATTCCATTGTATATATGTACCACATCTTTATCCAATCATCAGTTGATGGGCACTTAGGTTGCTTCCACGTGTTGGCTATTGTAAATAATGCTGCAATGAACATTGGGGTGCATGGGACTTTTGGAATTGCTGACTTCAAGCTCTTTGGGTAGTGGGATAGCTGGGTCATATGGTATTTCTATTTTTAATTTTTTGAGGCATCTCCATACTGTTTTCCATAGTGGCTGCACCAGTTTGCATTCCCACCAGCAGTGGATGAAGGTTCCTTTTTCTCCACAACCTCTCCAACATTTGCTACTATTTGTTTTGGTTATTTTTGTCATTCTAATGGGTGTAAGGTGATATCTTAGTGTACTTTTGATTTGCATTTCCAAGCAGGGCATTTTTTAACCTGGTATAAAATATAAATGTCTCCTCCTGTCTTTTGTCAGGATTAGTCTGGAATTTGGCAAATTTTGCATTATGCCCGGGCAGGAGTGGCCCCACCACAGGCCTGCGTCACCTGGGCCCACCCCCCGGGAGACAGCAGCTTGGCAGAAGGGAGCAAGAGCCATGGGAGCCGTTGGTGTACTTCGACGAGTTATTTCCTCTGGAATTTATCCTAGTGAAATAATTCAAAAGAGCAAAGCAAAAATTTAAGGACGTAAAGATGTTAACTACAGTGTTGTTCATAGTTCAGGAAAATGGCGACCATGACCTGTAACAATAGGGATGATTTAGTGAATTACGCTCGAATCCTTGATGGTTCTTCAGCGGGTGAAATCGACCATTTTGAAGCCCATGTAACAACATGGATGATGTTTGTGTTCAAACGTATCATCTCACAGGAGGAAATGCAGGACTGCGTTGAGACTCGGGTCCCCACTGTCCAGCGACTCTTCCCTCCCTGCTGGACCCTGCCAGCAGCCCCGCGCGGTGGACGGAGCGGGGTCGGGACCCCGGGGCGGGGCTGAGCGGCGACAGAGCACAGGCGCTCGCTGGGGAACTGGGCCCCAAGCAGAGCCCGGGGCTGCCTCCGAGGAGCGCGCCGCCGACGGGGGCCCGGCAGCAAGCCCCCAGGGCCGCGGAGGGCGAGCGAGGCCCCTCTGCCGGGCCGGCCCGAGGCTGAGGACCGGGCACGACCAGCCGCTTTCTCGCTCCCCGTCCCCCGTCTCATCCAGTGGGCTGGCCCCCGGGCTGCCGTTCCTCTCTCTCGGGGTGGGACTCCCCCCTCGGGAGATTTGGAAGAACCCCCAGTCCCTCGCCGCACCTGGCTCCAAGCTGAGCTCGTAGGAAGCCCCCTCTGCACGCTTGACCCACAAGATGGTGTGGGAAAACCCTCAGACACTCTAACAGACCCCGCAGGTGCTTGTGGTTCCCAGCATTGCAAAGAAAGTGGTAATGCGAAATTTTTCCATCATGCAGAAATTCTTGGTCATAATCTAACAACACTCCCGTCTCCATTGTCCAGCTTAGGAAATAAAACCTTACGGGGACACCTGAAGGCTCGTGGATGCCCCACCGCTGTACAGAGGTAACCTGAGCCTGAGTGGGGTGTTCTTCCATAAGTGTGAAGTAGTATTGTTTTGCATACTTTTAAACTTTCAATACGTGGTTTCATACTGTCTTGTATTCACTTAAGAAATTCACTCAACAAATATTTATTGAGTGCTTAGTGTATGTCAGGCACCATTCTAACCCTGTAACAAGACAGACAAGACCAGTGCTCTTGTAGTGTGTACATTCCCGTGGAGTGAGCCAAGCAATAACCAAAATTTAAAAATTATAAGTAAATTATGTAATATATTAGAATGTGAGCGGTGCAAAAGGGAAAAAGAAAAAGTCAGAGAAGTAAGGGTGGAATGTTGCAATTTTAAGCAGGATCATGTCCTTCTATATCTTGCTTATTTACTCAATATTATATTTTTCTTTTTCATGAATGTTTCATCCTTATCAAGAAACATTTAAGGTGTTTTTTTTTTGGTCATGATAAACAATATTGTCATAAGCGAGCTTGTCAATGTCTCTTTGTGCACACTCGGAAGAGATTTTCTGGGGCGTGTACCCTGGTATAGATTTCCCGGGTCCAGGGCATCTTCAGCTTAACTTAGCTAGATGGGACCCGTGGCTCCCGGAGGCGGTCCTACCAATGCCTCTCCCACCAGCTGCGTATGGGGATTCTAGTTACTCCACCTCTTCTCCAACCCTTACTGCTATCAGATTTTTAAAAATACTTACTAATCTTATAAGTATAAAATGCCATATCTTTGTTTAAAGATGAATTTCCCGGATAATTACTAAGGTTGAGCATATTTTCATAAGTTTATTTACCATTTGTGTTTTTCTTTAATGACTAAGAATCTCATCGACTTTTGCCTTTGATTTCATATCCAGTCAACTTGCTAACTAATAATTGGCCTGTATATTCCTGTGGGTTTTCTAAATAGACAATCAAGTCGTCTGCAAATAATGACAGTTTCTCTCTTTCTTTTCAAATATACACCATTAATTATCTTCTTTATTTTATTAATTTATTAAAAAACTTCTGCCACTAAATATATTAATGTATTTAAGAAAAATAAATTCAAAAGCACAGTGTTGAAGAAAAAAGGTAATAGTGGGCATCCTTATCTTTTCCTGATTTTAAAGGAAATGTTTCTATTGTTTACATATCAAGTAATGTTTCCTTTAGATTTTTTTTAATGGATATCCTTTATCAGGCTGAGGAAATCATCTTCTATTACCAGTCAGCTTACAGGTTTGTCACCAATAAATATATACTTTTACCAAATGCCTTTTCTGCATCTACTTAGATGATCATACGGTTTTTCTTCTTTGATCTATTAACGTGATAAATTACCTGTCTAGATTTTCTAATATTAATCGGTCTTTGTATTCCCGGGATAAATTCAACTTGGTTATGATACATTATCTTTTTTATACACAGTTGGATTATTTTAATAATATGTTACTTAGGATAATATTATTACCTCTGGATTCAAGAGTGAAATGGATGTGTAATTTTCTTTTTCATGCTATACTTGTTTAATTTTGGCATTAAAATTATACTGGCCTCAAGGAATGCCTTTGAGAGTATTCCTTACTTTTCTATTCCCTGGCAGAATTTATATCAGATTAGGACTATCCCTTGAAATGTTGGTAGAATTCACCTATAAAACTACTGGAGCCTTGAGCTTTCTTTGTGGGAAGGTTTTCAGTTATTGCTTCAATTTCTTTAACAGTTCTAGGACTATTCAGAATATCTTTTTTTTCCCCCCACTTTTGGTAGGAATTTATCTATTTCTACTAATACTTCAAATTTGTTGACATAAACTTGTTGATAGCATTCTCTTATTATCTTTTTCTCAACAATCTTTTATTTGCAAATATAGCCACATGAAAAGATAAAATCTCCAGATATTTGACTGTCTTTATCTTATTATGTTTTAAATCTCTGTTTTAATTCTAGTTATGTTACTTTTTTCATTTCTGATGCAATTTATTTGGATATTTTCTTTTTTTCTTTTCCCTTGATCAGTCTTCCCAGAGATTTGTCTATTTTGCCTTTTCAAAGAATCAACTCTTGGTTTTGTTGGTTTTCTCCATTTCAATTTTGTTTTCTATTTCATTGATTTCCATTTTGTGTTTTATCACCTCTTTCCTTACATTGTTTTGGGGTTTATTGTATATTTTTAAAAATTTCTTAGATTGGACACTTAGGTCATTAATTTGCCCTAAGGATATTTGCCTCCCAGCTGAACCGAGCTGGACATCAGCTGTTCTGAGAGCTGCGGGACGAGCGGAAGATGTGGAGGCCCAGCACCCAGTGGGGGGAGAATCTAATTAAGACCCTCCACAGGAAGCAGGACTCCAAAGGCCTAACCTTGGTGCAACGTCGCTTTCTCTTCAAACTATAATGAGCTGATTCATAAAAAATGAAAAAAAAGTTGGAAAGTAAATGGATTTAATGGGCCCAAGAAAGCCAAATCCCCAACTTGAAAGACAAGCCTGATTTATACCACAGAACCATGAAGAGGCCCTGGAACCAGGCATGCCAAGTATCTCAGAACTGAGGTTAACATGGGGTAGGGGGGACAGAGAAAAGATCCTGCAAACCTGCAGGGAAAAAGTTGATTGTATACAAAGCATTACGGCTTAGAATGGCCTTGGAGTTTTTAAATAGCATCAGTGGAAGCCAGAACACAATGGAGTAATATGTCTAAAATTCTGAAAGAGAGTTTGTGGTTAAATTGGTGATAAAATTAGCAAACTAAGCCAATGATGAAAACAAGTTAATTATTAACTCCAGGGAAAACAAAATGTTGTGCAGGAAAAGAAAATGATAGTATCCTACACAGCTCATTTGACAATAGGTTTACAGTCAAAAGAAGGCAAATAAGGAATATTGATCTCATCAGAATGACAGAAAACTATACTGGGAGGCTGACGACCAGGGGGTATATGTGTGCGGGGTGGGGGTGGGGTGGAGGATGTGTAAGTGTTTTGGGAGGGGGTTGGTGAGAGAGTCAAATTCTCTCTTTCCATGGTGAGAAATCATTAGGTAATGCCCAAATCTGAAAAATCAAGAAACAGGAAAATAAGCATGTTATTTAGAGAAAATATGCTAAATACCAGAAGGATAAAAGCAGTATTTCTGGGATTGAGAGAGATGAGTAAGGTGGAAGGGGTGAGGAGGACAGGCTGCAGGGAATTGCTGACTTTCATAACAAACCATGCAGAATTTCTCAACTTTTACAAATATGTGCATGTATAACCTTGATAAAAATTAAAACTAAATTTAAAAAAGCCCCGTGATGAGCAGCCTCATATGTATATCTTGACTGTCTCTTCATCTGTTTCCTTAGGATAAATTCCAGAAGTGGGGCTGCCAGGTCAACAGGCACGCGTGGGTTTAAGGTCTCGCCCCCAGGGCTAAATGGTGCCCAGGCTCCCCTCTTCCAGAGGGTAATCATCTCTAGCTTTCAGTCCTTGCAAACACCACTATCAACTTCAGATCACTGCCAGTTTGATGATCTTTTAAAAAAAGGTATCATATTGTGGTTTTTATTTGCATTTCTTTGACTACCAAATAGTTTCACACAGTTAACGCATGTAACCATTTTTAGTTCTTGTCTGATTGACCTCCTGTTACAGTTCTTTGTCCATTTTTATCTTGGGGTACTCGTCTTTCTCCCTGTTGATTTGTAAGGGCTCTTAAAATAGTAAGCCTACTAAATCTTTGTCTATCACACGTGTTACAAATATTTCCCCCACAGTGGGTCCTTCTGCTTAATTTTCTTTTTTGATATATGGGATTTTTCATTTGTATGTAGTTGAGTCTATCTTCTGTGCTTTTTACCTTTGGGAGCCTGCCTGGAAAGCTCTTGCTCATCCATAGGCTTCTACAAATGCAGCATCTCTTATAATTTCGTCTGGTATTCATATCCAGTATTTCACCGATTCTAAGTTTTTCACATGTTAAATCTCTGAAATTGGGATGTGTTTGTAATCATTGGTGCTCAGGTGGCAGTCATTACCTGCCTCCACCCATCAAAATGTGCAGAATGTGGCAGCCACTTGTAAGAAAGTCCCAGAGACAGTGGAGGAGCGCTCTTTCAGAAGCGCCAAATCTCACCTGTTTCCTTCTCCTCCAGAGCAAGCCTGGACTGCTCTTCCCAGCTCGCCTTGCAGTTAGGGTGGCCGTGTGACTGGGTTCTAGCCGTTGGCTTGTGGCTGGAAGTGACGTATGCAGCCTCCCTGCTGGGCCCGTAAAACCTCCCACAGGATCCCCTCTCTTCCTTCCATCTGCTGTCAGAGAGTCTAGGCGATCGCAGAGCCAGAAGCAGAATCGTAGGTCTCTGAAAGGTCACGTGGGAGGTGCCTGCTGAGCAGGAGTCTTCACTGTCCTTCCGGCGAATAGGTAATAACTTGCTGAGCAGTGGCACTTGGAGTCCTGTGTATTATAGCAGCTGGCATTGCCGATACCTCACAAGAGCCTGTCTTACTTCTCACTCAAATCCTAATTCCTCTAGACTAGTGTTTTATTGTTGGGTATAAAATGTTGACTCTTGATTTAAGATAAATGTACTTTATCTCGTGCTCTTTTTTTTTTAATGAAGTCTTGGTATTGGAGTTATTCTAAATGTGTAAAATTAATTGGGAAAATTTTAACTTTTCTCTAAGCTTTGGAAAAGGTTAAATAACGTGGCAATTAACCATTACATGAAAATTTGACAAGAGTCACCTGAGGACTACCGGCATCCTTTGCAAGAGCGCTTCAACAGGCTTTACTTTCATTGCTTTTTCAAATTAATTTTCTAAGATTTAATTTTTTCAGAGCAGTTTTAGGTTTACAACAAAATTGAGAAAAGGAACAGAGATTTCCCATGTACCCCGTGCCCTGACACACGCACAGCCTCCCTCATTGTCAACATCCCTCACCAGTATGGTACATTTTTAACCAAGGAGGAGCCCACATTGACACGTCATGATCACCCAGAGTCCACATTCACCTTAGGGTCCACTCTGGGTGTGGTGCATTCTGTGGGTTTGGACAAATGTATAATGACATGTACCCTTCATTATAATATCATATCATATAAGTTATTTTCACTGCCCTAAAAATCCTCTACGCTCCACCTATTCATGTCTCCACTCCCCCACCCATGACAACCACTGATCTCTTCACGATGTCCACAGTTTTGCCTTTTCCAGAATGTCAGACAGTTGGAATCACACACTAGGAGCCTTTCAGACTGGCTTCTTTCGCTTAGTAACACGCATTCAAGCTTCCTCCATGTCTTTTGATGGCTTGACAGCTCATTGCTTCTATTGCTGAGTAATATTCCATTGTCTCGATGGACCACAGTTTGTTTATCCATCTACCTGTTGAAGGACGTCTTGGTTGCTTCTAAGTTTTGGCAATTATGAATAAAGCTGCTATAAACATCCACGTGCAGGTCTTCATGTGGTAGTTTGCAGCTCCTTTGATCCCAGGGAGCACACTTACTGGGTCCTATGGTAACTAGTTTTCTAAGAAACCGCCAAGCTGTCTTCCCAAGTGGCTGGGCCGTTTTGCGTTCCCACCAGCAGCGAGTGAGAGTTCCTGTTGCTCCACGTCCTCCCCAGCATTTGGTGTTGTCAGTGTTCTGGATTTTGGCCATTCTAATAGGTGTGTAGTGGCATCTCCTAGTTGTTTTAATTTGCGTTTCCCTGATGACATATGACGTGGAGCATCTTTTCATATGCTTACCTGTCATCTGTAGATCTTCTTTGGTGAGGTGTCTGTTAAGGTCTTTGGCCCATTTTTTAACTAGGTAGTTTATTTTCTTATTGTTGAGTTTTAAGGGTTCTTTGTATATTCTGGATAGCAGTCCTTTATCAGATGTGTCGTTTGCAAATATTTTCTCCCAGTCTGTGGCGGGTCTTCTGACTCTTTTGATATGGTGTTTTGCAGAGCAGAAGTTTTTAATTTTAATGAAGTCTAGCTTATCAATTATTTCTTTTATGGATTATGTCTTTGGTGTTGTATCTGAAAAGGCATCACCAAACCCAAGTTCATCTAGATTTCCTCTTCAAATTAATTTTTTTTCCTTTGTGATAAAATACAAAAAATAGGAAAAGAAAGTCACCCATAATTCTACTTCCCAAGGATAAACATTGAGAGAAGTTGTATATGCTTTCAATATGCACTTCCAGTCACACACCTCCTTACATAACCAGAGTGACTGTCTATATAGACCAACTTGCAGTCTGCTTTTTCATTTAATATATCATACATATTTTCTGTAATAATATACCTATTTAATTTTTATATATTTATTTTTCAGATTCCAAAAGTAAGATATGCTCATTATATAGTTCAAATATTATGAAATATACAATGCAGAAAGTGAAAGTTTTCCAGTTTCTTCCATGGCTTCTTTATGCTTTCTACCTCTTTTTGAGTCAATCTTGTAAATGTTTATTTTCATAGAAAATTATCCATTTTATAAACTTTTCAAATTTATTAATCTACAGTTACAGTCTTAAAAAAAAATCTCTACCACATTTGCGATCTGTCTCCTTTCTTTGTCTCCATCCAGAGAGAACCATCCAAGGGGCTCTTCACACAGTTCCCACCGCCTCTCTGCCTTCCGGTGTCTATGGCTTCTTAGAGGTCCTGCGCAGGCGCAGCCCTCTGCCGGGAAACCTCCAGGTTCCTCTGACAGAATCAGTCTCCCTCCATCCCTGGCCGCCCCCGACCCGCCCCCTCCTTCCTACGGTATGAGGCTTGTATTTCTCATCACTTCACCTAAACGCCCCTAGAGGCAGCTTGAGGTCGTGGACAGAGCTGGACTTTCATCTGAGCCTTGCCACTTTCTAGCTGGGGCCCCTGGGCCCATTATATAACCTCCCTGAGCATCAGTACTCTCATCTGTAAAATGGGATAATGATCCTATCTACCTCCCAAAGTTGAGGCGAGGATTAAATGAGATACTGCATGATAGCTCCCTGGCACTTATTCTATTTGATGTGTAACTGGGTCCCGTGTCTTCCCCAGCTCCCAAGGGCAGGGTCCAGAGCCAGGGTTTCAGTAACCCCAGGAAACACTGATTTGAAATCCGCAGATGAAGTCCTAAGAGGCCATGTACAGAACCTCACGGGCGAGTGCGAACCACCCCACTGTCAGTCTTCGCTTCTGTCGCAGAAGCCTTAAGACCGTGGTGGGCCCAGACACCTCTGGGCGAGGGCTGCCTGCTCATGCTCTCAGGGGCTTCCTGGCATGGCCTCCAGCCTGAGGAGTGGAAGAAGGCCAGAGAGGTGGTAAGTGAAAAATGCTTCTGCTCAAAAACTTAAACAGAGAATTACTATAAGACCCAGGAATCCTGCTTCTGGGATTATATGTAATATACCCCAAAGCACTGAAAGCAGGGCTCAAAGAGAGATTTCTATTCATAGCAGCATTACTCACAACAGCCAAAAGATGGAAGCAACCCAAGTGTCCCTCAATGGATGAGTGGATATAAAATGTGGTCTATACACACAATGGGATATTATTCAGCCTTAAAAAAAAAGAAATTATGACACATGCTACAACATGGATGAACCTTGAAGACATTATGTGAAGTGAAATAGGCCAGTCATAAAAAGACAAATGCTGTATGATTCCACTCACATGAGCGACTTAGAGAGTCAAATTCAGAGAGACAGAGACAGAAGGAAGACGGCGGTTGCCAGGAGCTGAGGGGGGTGTTATTGTTTAGTGGGTTTACAGTTTCAGTTTTGCAAGAAGGAAAGAGTCTGGAGATGGATGGCAGTGACGGTTGCACAATGATATGAATGTACTTCATACACTGAACTGTACACTCAAAAATAGTTAAGATGGTAAAAACCAAAAATCTGCTTCTGGGGCCTCATAGTTGCCCAGACTGGGGGTTTCCAAGCCACTTCCTAGAGAACTGTGCCCAGTGGGCACCGAGGGCGCAGAGCCCCCACCCCGTGGGTGACTGCCCGCTGCCTTCTCCGCAGGCAAATGCCAGGAAGGAGACGGGAGTGCGGACGACAGAGCTCCGGACGGCTCTGACGAGCTGAGATGAGAATTAGAGAGAATGGAAATGTGGGCTTTTAAAAAGGAGGCAGAGAATTAAAAATACAATCGGAAACCATGCTCACTATTCCGAGATTAAAAACATTCTTTGGAAACCGGGCTTTATTAGCCGACATGCTTCCCGCGTCGCGCGGGGGAGGAGGCCGGCAGGTCAGGCGCTCTCCGTAGGGGGCAAGCAGGTGAAATGATTATGAAATATGTCAAATAAATGGTCTTTTTTTCTCCCCAGGAGATAAGGAAAGGTAATTTGGTCTGTCAGTCGCGCACACAGAGGACGTCATGGTCAGCTGCATTAATACTGAATACTTTGTCCAGAGTCAGAGAGCTAAAAGAAATTACAGAATCCTTCTCCTGTGGCTTCCGGCCTGACTCTCAGCACACCTCTCCCCACCTGAATTCACAAGAGGGATTAGCGATGAAAGGCAGGGCCTCCGTGGGGCCCGGAGCCCGCGGCCGTCCCGGGCATGGTGGCCAGAGCCGCGCTGCTGTCCTCGTCGCCGTGACCCCTTTGCCAGCCGCCCCCAGCCTCACCTCCCCCCCGCCCTCCAGTGTCCTGTTTCAGCCGGACAAACCGCAGCTCCCTCCGTGCGGCGCCTGTCCTCGCCGCCCCCGCCTTTGCTGACGTCCCCTCGCCTGCGCTGAGCCCACGGCCCAGCCAGTCCCAGCTCGCTGTCCCGCTCCTCCGACCGTGCCGCCCGCCCCGCCCCGCAAGCCCACTGCTTTCTGCAGTTGTTCTGGGAATGGCGGGTCCACGCCGCCTCTCCCCGACCCCCAGCCCGCCTAGGGGGCGGATCAGCCCGCAGCCTCCCCGCCGGCCGCTCCGGAAGGGAAGTGTGCACGACGTCTCTGCGAGTTTTCTCTTTTGTAATCTAACAAAAGGACGTGTGTGGTGGATTTTTCCTTCTTTCTCTCCTTTTTGGAATTGGTGGTGACGGGGTGCTGTCAGGGCTGGGGCGGACTTCGGATGCTCCCTAACTCTGTGGTCAGACGGCTGAGTCATAGGAGGCAATCTCGACGCCCCTCGGGCGGCGGCGGCGGCGGCGCTGCGCCGAGCCTCTCCCCTCTCTGCTTTTGGGGACAATTACGCCTCTTTCAAAGCAGTTTTATTCCCTGATGTAATAAGTACTGCATTATTTTTAGACTGTTTTACTCAATTAACTTTATTACCAGTTAATTATGTATTAACATTTTAAGACGGTGAATATTTGCCCAGTTACTTGAACTCATCCATTAAACGTGTCTTTCTTCTTTGGGCAGCGCGCCCGCGCCGACCGGCTGTAGAGGTGCCCTCGGGGGCCGGGAGGGACCCGGAACGGGGGCCCAGAGCATGTGGCAGAGGCCTGCGCCTCACGAGCGAGCAGGGAGGGCCGCCGTCGCGCTGTCACAGCTTGGCAGAGCGCGGGGGGAGGGGAGGCGGATGCCGCCGGGAGCCTGGCGCAGGCGGGGGCGTGGACCGGAGCCGGCCCCTGCGGATCGCAGCTTAAGAAGCGCGGGGGCTCGGTGAAGGCCTCCCCAGGACGGCACCCCCGCCGCGGGCCCCAGGCTCAGCCGGGTGCGGGACCCTGGGCCGGGCGGCAGGCTCCAGCGACCTCCGTGCCCCGAGGTTGCGGGAAGGCGGCTGTGCTGTGTGGGCACCCACGGCCCTTCCCGCCCTGACACACTGCAGGCCTGCGAGGCACCCCGATGTGGCCCCCAATCTCCCACCCACACGGTGAGGGAGGCGAAGGCCGAGGCCGCTGCCCCGGGTGACAGCCTCGTCAGCTCCGGGACCCAGGGTCAGGGAGAGGCGCCGACCTCTCCGGCTCCCCGCCCCCATGGAGACGCCCGTGCGTCCCCCCAGGGCTCTGCAAACCAAGGTCTGGGGGCCAAATGCTGCCTGTGTCCCTATGGCTTGCAAGCTAAGAATGAGTTTTACATTTTGAAATGGTTGGAATGAATCGAAAGAAGAATAATATTTTGCGACATATGGAAATTATATGAAATTACAATGCCTATAAATAAAGTTTTACTGGAATGCAGTCAGGTTCATTTGTTTACACGTTGTCTGTGGTGCTTTTGCGCTACACGGCGGAGTTGAGTAGTGACAGAGACTGTGGCCTGCAAAGCCTAAAATATTTACTGTGGCCCTTTCCAGAAAAAGAGCTTGTCAACTCCCAACCCGCAGAACTTCACTGTGGGAACGACAAGGGGAATTTTCTTTATGACAAACTAGATGGGACATCCCAGTTGTTTGTTGTAGTGAGATCTGAGTTTAATTCACTTAATAAACACCTAAACACTTTCTTGGTTGGGTCACTGAGGAAAGAGATAAATGAGATCTAGTCCCTGCTTGAAGGAGCTCTGATGGGCAGGCGGGCAGGCCTGGATGTATGTACATTGCAACATAGAGGGATCAGCTCTACAGTGTATATTTTTTACAAGATACTTGGAAGCAGAGAGGAAGGAGTGACTGACTCCATCTGGGGAAATCAAGGAGGGCTTCTGAGAGGAGGTGCTGATTGAGCAAGGATTGAGCACCATACTGCATTCAGCTGAACAGACTGTGTATTATATAAGTCTAGGGTGGCCCCTATGGTTACACAGTACAAACCTGCACAACTGTACATGGCAGGCCTGTTGACCGGGTCTTGGAGGACTCTTGCTTGCAAGTGAGAGACCCTTAACTCACTTGAGCCTAGGCAATCGAGGAATTCACTGGCTCGCACTGAGACATGGCTTGATACAGGGGCCCAGGCAGTGTTGTCAGGACCTCGTCTCTCTCTCCCCATCTCTTGGCTCTGCTTGGCTTTCTTCTTTCCACGAGTTGTGAAGGTGGTGGTGGGCAGCCCAGGTACTCCCACCAAGGGAAGGCTATCCCCAGGAACCCCTCTTTCTCCCAGGGACTATGCAACAATCCCAGAAAAGGATTCTGATTGGTTGTTGAGTCACATGCTCACTCCTGAGCCAATCACTGTGCTGAGGGGTGAGGCAGAGTGATCCCTGAGATCATCTACCTCAGAGGCCCAGGGTTGCAGGGTGGAGCCATCATGGTTGACAGCCTTGTGGAGTTGCGGAGGAGCGGTTCTCCCGAGGAAACTTGCAAACAAAACCATACATCTACCTCAAAGAGTCGGAAAGACCTCTTCTGGCAGACTAGGCAGGAAAAGTCTGTACCAGGACGTTGCTAGCTTTATCTCCATACCTATGCAATGCAAGAGGCCAGCATGAGCAGTGGCCCTTGAGGTGTACCACTGGGCAGTCCTGCCCACTCCAGTCTGTGAGGACTGCTAACCTCTGAACCCAGCTGAAGAGGAGAGAGCAGGCATCCCCCACCACCCCTCGTCTAGGCCGCTCAAGCTCAAAGGGGGCTTTGCATCCACTTATTTGATCCATAGAGCTCTTTAAAATGATAATAAGACCAGGAGGACACTATTTGCAAAGGACGCATCTGATAAAGGACTGCTATCCAAAATATACAAAGAACTCTTAAAACTCAACAATAAGAAAATAAACTACCTAGTTAAAAAATGGGCCAAAGACCTTAACAGACACCTCACCAAAGAAGATCTACAGATGACAGGTAAGCATATGAAAAGATGCTCCACGTCATATGTCATCAGGGAAACGCAAATTAAAACAACTAGGAGATGCCACTACACACCTATTAGAATGGCCAAAATCCAGAACACTGACAACACCAAATGCTGGGGAGGACGTGGAGCAACAGGAACTCTCACTCGCTGCTGGTGGGAACGCAAAACGGCCCAGCCACTTGGGAAGACAGCTTGGCGGTTTCTTAGAAAACTAGTTACCATAGGACCCAGTAAGTGTGCTCCCTGGGATCAAAGGAGCTGCAAACTACCACATGAAGACCTGCACGTGGATGTTTATAGCAGCTTTATTCATAATTGCCAAAACTTAGAAGCAACCAAGACGTCCTTCAACAGGTAGATGGATAAACAAACTGTGGTCCATCGAGACAATGGAATATTACTCAGCAATAGAAGCAATGAGCTGTCAAGCCATCAAAAGACATGGAGGAAGCTTGAATGCGTGTTACTAAGCGAAAGAAGCCAGTCTGAAAGGCTCCTAGTGCATGATTCCAACTGTCTGACATTCTGGAAAAGGCAAAACCACGGACACAGTGAAGAGATCAGTGGTTGTTGGGGGAGGGTGGCAAGGAGAATGAATAGGTGGAGGGCAGAGGATTTTTAAGGCAGAAAAAGAACTCTGCATGACATTATAATGATGGGTACATGTCATTAGACATTTGTCCAAACCCACAGAATGCACCACACCCGCAGTGAACCCTAAGGTGAACTGTGGAGTCTGGGTGATCATGACGTGTCAATGTGGGCTCCTCCTTGGTTAAAAATGTACCCTTCTGGTACAGGATGTTGACAGTGAGGGAAGCTGTGCATCTGTCGGGGAGGGGGTATGTGGGAAATCTCTGTACCTTCCTCTCAATTTTGCTGTGAATCTAAAACTTCTCTGAAAAAATAAACTCTTAAAAAAATGAGCTCATGAGCTAGGATACACACACCTTTCTTCTAAAAGCTCCTTCACTCAGCCACAAACCATGGGAATTAAATTTTGTAGTGCATTTAACAGACAATGAATATGGAGCAAGGTCACAAATACATGTTGAGATTACAAGACAAGGCACGGAATGGAAACTAGCAACCATCGGCAGCCTTGTGATGGCTGCCTGGCCTGGAAACACATACCCAGCGTCACCCTCACACATGCCATCTGAGCACCTCTCTCGCTGCCCCTTTGCTCTGCACACGGCACCATTTCTCAAAGGTGGATCACTGCAGGGCAAGAAGAACAGTACAGGTATGCCTTGTGTGTCTCTCATGTATTTAAAATACACGGAAGAAGGATGCCGCTGGCCTCCTTTTGGCTTTTAGGCCTGAGCGACATCAATTGAGAAACACTGTTCTAGTCCAACTCCCCAACCATTTAATCCAATCCTCTAGCTTTATAGATAGGGCAACTGAGGCCCAGAGCTCAAAAGGGACCCTTGAAGGTGATTTCAACAGCCAGGACTTGCTCTGAGAATCCCTGTTGGGTACGTCTGAATTCAGTCAGATGAGGAGCTTAGGAAGGCGCACAGCTGGTGCTGCTTGTGCGGGGCCTCGGGAGCACTTCTTCTCTCTTAACTCAGGCTTTGGATTAAGCGTGGGACGCACTGCTTTTCTTGACCTCAAAGATGAAGGCTCCACCAAGTTGTTCACGTGTTATTAGAGAAAATTTTAAACCATTTAAATGTGGTATGTGTCCATTTAATGATACGTCTGTGAAGAGCAGTACATCTATGAAAAAGAGAAAAGTTTATTAAAAGTGAGAAGTGGTACATCTATGAAACACTCTGTGAAAATTAGGAGTGTGGCAGACCGATGGCAAGGACTGCTGCTTTAATTTATGGCCCCCTGTGCATGCCCTGTACCCTGAAATTTGGAGTCCCTCCTGCTCTGACTCCAGGCCGGCCTTATGACTTGCTCTGAACTACAGAACGTGATGGTGGGTGAGGCACAGGGCTCAGGTCATAGCCAGCAGCCACAAGGCACGCGGATGAGGCCACCTGAGACCCACCAGCTGACCACAGATGTATAAACAACCCGAACCAAGACTAGCTGAGTCTGCCCAGACCAGTAGAACTGCCCACTGGACCCAGAGACTCATGAGCAATAATAAATCTTGTTTTAAGCCATGACTTTTGAGTCAGATTGTTATTCAGCAATAGTTGATGGGTCCAGAGGTATTATTGAGGGGAAGAGGGAAGCATGTGGAAAAAACAGGGTAAAAATGTGTGTGAACAGTGTGATCTCTCCCATGCGCTATGGAGATGAGTTGCACAGAGGCAGACCACACCCACCCACACTGATGGAAAATACTGGATGGAACACACCCAGTGTCTCAGGGATGGTGTTAAGGGATGGATGGGGGTAATTTTATTTTTCCTCTTTATTTGCTCTTTTCCAAATTTCCTATGATGGTCTTATGTTACTTTTATAAAAATGCTTTTTTATATTATTGTATTTATATAATATATAGAGAATATTGCTCAGCCTTAAAGGGATGAAATTCTGACACACTTTACAACATGGATGAACCTTGAAGACATTCTGCCAAGTGAAATAAGCCCGTCACAAAAGGACAAATACTGTACGATTCTGCTTATATGAGGTCCTTAGAGAAATCAAATTAACTGAGACAGAAAGAATGGTGGTTGCCAGGGGCTGGGGGAGGGGGAAATAGGAAGTCAGTGTGTAACGGGTATGGAGAGTCAGTTTGGGAAGATAAAAAATGTCCTGAGATGGAAGGTGGCAATATGTGCACAGTGTGAAGGTACTTAAAGCCATCCAAGTGTACACGTAAAAATGGTTAAAACAGTATATTTTGTGTTATGTATATTTACCACAATAAAAACCAAAAAAGCTCTTCAACAGTGCCTTAGGCTGACTTGGGAAGCAGTGATCTGCCCATTAGTGAAGGTGTGCAAGAGGGGCTGGACATGTTCCGGGTGCTGTGGGGAGGGCAAGGCTGAGGGAGAGGAGTGGGGAGGCCGTCCTGTGATCCGGGTCGGGGTGGGGACGCCGCAAGGGCTGGCGTTTCCTGCGCCCTGAGCACTTCACACACACTTCCTCTTTCTCCCGGGCCCTGAGGCAGGGCCAGTGTTGTCCCCGTTGGGCTGATGGGAGCCCAGTCCCAGAGCGCGTTGGTCCTTGCTTCCCACAGGCCGGCCTCGGCGGCAGAGTCCGGCGCCAGGCCCGGCCCCTCCCGGGGCAGCCCATGTGCGCTGACTGACCTCTGTGGCCACAAAGGGCTGGCCAGCTCCGTTTGTGAAACTCGGGGACGTTGGACAGGCCATGAGCCTGCCCGGCAGCTCGCCGTTGCCCTCTGCCCACACCTGCTTCCTCCCCTTCCTTCCTCAGTGCGGGTCGCAGGCCCCTCTGCGCAGACATAGTCCTGGGGCAGCCGCACCTGTCACGTGTGTCACACTCACTCAGCTGGGTAGGGGGGCCTGGGTCCGGGGAGGAGTGTCCGACTGTCTCAGGCAGAGGGACGCTCTGCTCACCTCGGGAGGGCAGGTCAGAGCTGCCTGGGTGCCCTGGTGCTCAGCACCCAGCCCACCTGAGGACCCAGGCCTTAGACACGGGGCTCTCAAGGCGGCTCGGCCTGCGTGCCTCACGCTGCTGTTTGCCCAGTGCCACTGGCATAGCAGCAGAACCACAGTATAAAGGGACTGGAGCTAACTTCTAGTAGGCGGCCTGGCCTCTCAGTGGCCTCGGATACCTTTGAATTGGGCGTGATCCCTGTGGGAGACGTAATTTCATTCATGGAGACTGCGCCGTCTCCATGAATATAGCAAACTGTACTTAACAGAGACAAACTGTACTTAACTGTACTTAGCCAGAGGCTCTGGTGGTTCCTTCTTTTCCTCCTCCTGTCCGGCTTTCTGGTCCCAGGACTAGCCGAGGGCACATGATGTGGCATTGCCACCTCAGCTCTTTTTGTCTCCATTGAGTAGAGAAAAGAATCCAGGCGCTGATGGGGCCGGCCGGTGGTGCAGCGGTTAAGTTCGCATGTTCTGCTTCTCAGCGGCCCGGGGTTCGCCAGTTCGGATCCTGGTTGCAGACATGGCACCGCTTAGCACACCATGCTGTGGTAGGCGTCCCACATATAAAGTAGAGGAAGATGGGTATGAATGTTAGCTCAGGGCCAGTCTTCCTCAGCAAAAAGAGGATGACTGGCAGCAGATGTTAGCTCAGGGCTAATCTTCCTCAAAAAAAAAAAAGAATCCGGGAGCTGAAGTCAGTTGAAACCAACAAAAAGTCAGACCACGGTCTGAATTCCACTCTGTGTGGCCTGAGCACATTACGTCACCTCCCTCAGCCCAGGTGTCCTCATCTGTAAGTGACAAAGGCACTTAGTTCCCAGGGTTGTAGGAGAGCTCCAGACCGGCAAGCCCGAGAGCAAGCAGCAGGCCCTTCTCAAAGGCAGCGACAGCCTGGGGCTGGGCTGGCACCTCGCTGTCCTTCCCCAGCCTGGGCCACCCAACAGGAGGACTGTCTAAGCTCTGAGGAGCCCCAGCCGTGGCTGAAAAAGCAGAGGGACGGCAGGGCGTGGTGTGGGGCCTGGCAAAGAGCCTGGACACCTTGTGGGCACCCGGGCGGCCTGTAGCTCTCCTGCTCAGCCCCTGAGGCTGTCCCAGGGCATTTGCCCAAACATTCCCGTGCTTCTGCCCCCACCCAGCAGGGGAACCAGGCTCCAGGCCTCTGTTCTCAGATCCCCCAGCTCATGCGGCTATTGTCATCCCCATGTCCAGGCAGAGCCCCAGGTGAGGGCCAGGGACAAGGCCCCTTCTCAGAAGTCCCACCAGCCTCTGCTCCGCCCCAGTCCTCTTCCTCCTCTGGCCCGGGGAACTTCACCCAGTCCTAGGAGGTGGGGGAGGGCGGGGGAGGGAAAAGCGGGCCCTTTCTGAACGGCATCCTTCCGATCTCTCGCTGATGGCGTAAAGCTGATGCCAAAGGCCTCCAGAGTTTCAGGCTTTTTGGGTGGGTGGTGAGTTTCATACACCCAAAGCTTTGGTTCTTGAATCACAAAAACGAATGTTGTTAGGTTTTTTGTTTGTTTTAGTTTCTTGTGTCACCTTTTCCTGGAGCATCAAAGGTTCGAAGTGCTGGGCACAAAGATTGATGTTCGTTTGCTTTTGGACCGCCTCGACCCGCGTTCCTTTCTCTGTGAGCAACAACAGGAAGGTGAGCAGCGGGCAGTTTCTCTTTTCTCCCCTAAGAATGGCTTATATGAATCGGAATTTTCATTCTCAGTTAGCAACATGTACTGTAAACATATTTCCATGTAAATAAATATTTATAGAATACTTAATTCACATCAGTTAATATATCAAAAACATTATCCACCTCTCTCCCTGGCCCCTGCAGACACGGATCTCCTTTAGGGCCAAGTGCTAGTCCTGCACGGGCCGTCATGGTTCCTTGTCTCTCTCCCGGATTGTTCCCCAGGCCTCCCTGAGGTCCCCCGGGGAGGATGCTAGGGGACAGGAAGCCAGCGGGGCCTGCAGGGGTCAGCTGCCACCTGCACAGAGCTGGAGCTCCCCGGCGGCTGCAGCTGACCCTCCTTGGCTTGGGGCAGAGGTTCCTGGGCTGTGAGTTTTGTTGTTTTTGATGAATCTAATCAAGTTCAAGTACAATTAGGAGTGTAAGAATTTAAAGAGAGTCTTCACGGAGCTTCCTCAGCGCACAGCTTTAACTGCATCTGCCTTTAGGCTCGTCATGAAAACGGAGCATCAGGAAGAAGGAAAATGCATTGGTGAGAGACGCTCTGCCAGACACGCAGCATAGAGAAGGCTGTCAAGGGAAGGAAAGAACTCCGGTTGGATGCAGGGAGTGTGACCAGCCATAAAACAGGTAGAATTACAGGCCCAGGAAGGGACGTAGAAGATCAGCCAAACATGGGGGAGGGAAACAACGGACTGGGAATGACCTGCGCACATAGGGACCATCGTGTGCAACCGGAGGTGTGGGGAGGGACGGGTCTGGCTGGGCTGTGCCGCCGGCAGGGCCAAGTGAACAGCAGGATAGCCACTTTGAACCTGATATTGAGGCCTGACTGGGCAGTGATTACAGTCAGCAGGGTGGGTGGACAGGAGAGGCCACTCAGGAGGACCCGGGGCACACCTGTCCTGGGGAGGCAGGGATGCCCCTCAGCCTTCCTACAAGGGTTGCCATGGCAAAGGGCCTGCTGGGGAGGAAGTGAGTGCTCCATTGCTGCGGGTGTGGGAGTGCATGCCCGTGACATGTGCTTGGGATGTTTCTCCTCTCTGTGATCTTTTAGGACTTAGTGCTCCAGCTCCTGAAGGCCCCCGGCTGGGAGCTATCTGCTCCTGAACACACGAGCAGACTTGAGCAAGCTGCTCCTGAATGAGGCTTCAGAACTCAGTCCCTGCTCCCTCTGCCTGGTGGGGGTGAACCACCCCAGTGTCAGCAGCACACAGAATACGCAGGGAGTGGGGCTTGGCTGCTGGGCTGGTTCCTGTATAGAAAACCTGGCGTTAGACCTAGGTAGCTCTGGATGAGCGGGACAGAATCACGGAACAGAGCATCTGAGCTGGAGTGGTCCCATAGATCTAACCTCGCTGCTCCTCATACAGAGGGGGACCCTGAGGCCCAGAGGGATGACAACTTGCCCAGGGACACACAGCTAGTCCAGAACTCAGGTTTCCTGACCTGAGCCCTTCTCTGTACCAGCTGCCCTTTCTAGCACCTGGCAGCTGTCAGGAAGTGCTCCCTTCTTAGTTCAAACAGAAGAGAGCGGCTGCAGAGCAGCGGGGTCAGAGGGCAGACCAGGCCAATGGTTCCACCTGGCCCTCGGGGTCATAGGTGGCCCATGAGGGAATCAGCCGGGGCAGCCCTCCGCCCGTGGAGAGCATGCCAACAGGCCTCCTCCTGCCACTGCCTCCTGGTTCCCTGGATGGGATAAACTGTTTGGCTTTTGGGCAAGATTATTTTTCACGAAGCAAGATTGCTATCACTTAATTGAAAATAATTATCCAATGCAAATTGAGCTCAATTTATCTAGCTGGAAATAAAGAAGTGAATATTTTGGGCGGTTTCACTGCTGCTAAGGCAGGTATTTTAAGTAAATGAAAGTAACGAGAACAGGCTGCTCTCTCTGCAGGAAGCCCTGGGAAATTGGGGGGGGCCTCCCCTGAGCGGCCCCTGAGGCTGGGAGGTCTAGTTCACCCCCTTGTCCAAATCAGGGTTTGTCCTATGGGTCTGTGACGGAGGAGATGTCTGATAGAGCCGGAGGCCCAGGGACGCGGTGGCGCTGAGTGTGGTGGGACGCGTGTAATCCTGCTCAGGGGCTCAGCCCCACGGGGCTTATCCTGACAGACACAGGCCCTGGTCTCCCCGGAAACAAGGAGTGTGAGGCAGAGGGCAGGAGCAAGAGGGCTGACGCGAGTCCAGTGTGGGAGGCCCTTCCTGTCCGTCTCCCCTTCCTGGGCTCCCCATCCCGGGCCCGCACCTTCAACCACCCAGGGGCCTGAGTCCCTCAAGACTGTCCCTCAGTCTCACCCACACCCAGCTCACCGCAACTCCTCTGCTTCCCTAAGGCCTCCCTGGCTCCGTTTGCGTCCTCCCGTCCCCACTGTATCAGCTCCCATTGCTGCAGCCACGCTGCCTGAGAAACAGCCGCGGATCTCCAAGGCCTGCGACGGGCAGCTCTCAGGCTCTGCAGCCCTGCCGACTCTGCTGGGCTGGCTGGGAGTCTGCGAGCCAGCGGGCAGCCCCACCCCATGCCTCTCATCCCGCTGGGATCAACGGCTAGCAGGACATGCCCTTCTCCCAGTGACGGCAGATGCTCCAGAGGGCAAGCGGAGCCATGCGAGGCCTCTCGGGGCCAGTCTCAGAGCTGGTATCCACTCACTTCTGCCCCTTTCCTTTGACCAAAGTAAGTCATAAGAACAAGCCCAGAGTCCCGGCGGAGGGCACACTCCTTCCACGGTGAGGCTGCAGCCCACGGATGGTGCGGGAGGCTGAAGGCTTCTGCTCGAGTCCTGACCCTCCCCCTGGAGCCCCCACCTCTGGTCTCGCCCCTCTAATCTAGTCTCCACACAGTAGTTTGCTCTTTCTAAAATGCAAACCTGACCATGTCACTTTTCAGCTTAGAATCCTTAAATTCCTTCCTGTGCCTGGTGGTCTGATTCCTCTTTTCTGAGACTACCCGAGATTCAGTTGCACACGTTCTGTCTGTAACAGCATCCGAAGGCGCTGTGCGCTGTGCCAGCAGGGCAGCAGGCACGGTGGCCCTGCTGAGTGCATTGCCCTGGCGTCCTCCCCTCCAGGGGCAGCCCCGCCGTGCGGGCTTGGGTATACGCACCCGGGAGCTGCACGCCACCCACATGCCAGTGCCCCTGAGGACAGCAGCAAACCCTGAGAGCGTGGGAGCAGCAGGCCCGCGGCTGCCCTTCGGGGAGGCCACAGCACCCGCCGCCCACAGGCGGGGCTGTTCTTCTCTTCCAAAACCCAGCTGTGTATTCACCTGGACATAAACCTTCCCACAATACACACTTGTGCTGAAGGAAGCTGTATAGACAAGTGCTACTCAAGAGGTGACGTGCAGACCAGTGCTGGTCTGCAAATCCTCGGTTAAATGTCTGGGAAGGAATGAGGAGTGTGCCCCATAGTGGACATCACTGTGTCACTAAGCACACTGCTTAGTGGAGCAGACTTTCTCCGTGACGGGAGCGCTGGCTGGGCAAACTCCTGCCCTCGTGCGCACGGGTAACTAACAGTTTGTGGCCCGCCCACTGTGAGACTGCTCGTCCCTGCTCTGCTTCTGGGGACATGCACCTGAGGTGCCCAAGCATCTCTAAGTGGTATCCAGAGTAAAATTATGAAGGCATTGGGCAAAAGCCAGTAGTTCAAAAAAAATTAACACAGTGCAAGGATAAAAACAAGGAGGCTACCTCAATATCGAGGACAGATGGCTGACTCTCAATTATATATGTCCCCTGAATGGACTTGACTGCACTCACAAAATAAGAGTTTGGGGACTTTATTACAGGATGAAAAAGGCTGAGGATATACCAGTAAGTTAAAAAAACCCAGCATGACGCAGACCCGTGTGAGCGGTGCCCTCCGTAACATGTGGACGAGCTGGATGTGCGCAAGCTCACACGCCCGAAGGGGCTGCGCAAAGACACAAATAGTGAGGTGTTAGGGTGGTGTGGGCATTCCTCTTTCTTCTTTTCTTTATTTCTCAAACTTCTGAAACATAGTTGTTACTTTATAATGAAAAACCCTTAAACTTAGTGAGAACACGTTTCTAAGTCCCATTCAGTTAGCGTCCTCTATTTGAGTGACTCATTAGGTTCCTAATATTAATGCATTGAAAACCCACTAATTCAGACCCACAAATTCAGAATTTGCAGTCACTCAGAGTGGGTTCTTATTCATTCATTCATTCATACAACAAACGTTTACCGAGGACCCCCTCGTGCCCTTCCAGGCCCTGCGATGCAGCGGCGAATGGCGCCACGTCCCCGCTCACGCAGGGCGGCCAGGGCTCACTCCGGCACGCTGCCTGGTCCACCCGAGGACAGGCGTTTGCCCCTTGGTGCTGTGCCCTGGCGCTGGGACAGAAGCGAGTCCAGCCAGGGAGAAGACAGAGGCAGACCCAGGAAACTTCTCTTCTTCAGAAACGCCCATTAAAAGCTTAGAAACATAATACATGCTCGTAATAAATTCCAACAATACTTCAGATGACAGCAAAGCCTCTTCCTGAGGTAAGACGAGGGGCAGTTTGTACAACCCCTTCAGGTTTCCTTCTGTGAGATACGAAGACGTACCCTACGCACGTGCACACGTTCCCAAATGTCTAGATGGGGGTCTGCATAAACAATAGAGCTTTATTTTCATTTTTATTAAAAAAATGGATTTTAGAATGCATTTAGTTCCGCAAGCTTAATGCTTCTTGTTCTGAAACAGAGGACACAAATGTGCAAAGTGCTGGGGGACCACAGAGGACGAGTGACTGGTGGAGGACGAGGAGGCCCTGATGGTGGCTGTGAGTGTGGACCTTTTGTGTCAATCCTGAGAAGAATTGCTGCCCGCTCGTCCAGCCAACGCACCGCTGAGCCAGCCGCGGAACGCGGTGGGTTTGGTTTGGCAGAGGGGTGAGAGAAAGGGACACTGAGGGAAAGGACAGCAGAGGGGAAGGCCTGGAGGTGCAGTGAGCTGTCCCCTCGGTGCTGCATCCCTCCGGGTTGCGCATCCTCAGCAAACGATTGCGGAGCGGATGCACAGAGCCACGCCTTGATTCACGCCACATCTTTTTCCCTGTCTTCCTTCCAAAGCCCCCTCACCCTCTGCCAGTGGCCCCGAACTTGCCCCTCCAGTCCCTCCAGCATCAGGAACCAGGATGTGGCCCTGTTGGGAGAAGGGGGCTGGTTTGCATTGCAGAAGTGGTTCTTGGGGTCCCAGATCATTATGAAAGCAGATGTTGTACTTAAACGTTAAGGAGAGAGTTGCACTTACAAAGCCAGTGCTGTTAATGCAGTGAGGAGGAATGATTCATGAGAAGGTGGAGGGTAGGGTTTGGGGGGTCCCCCCTGCCTTCTGCCCATTAAACATACCAGCTAGTGGGCAAACCCACCAAGCCCCCACTTCCACTTTCAGCTGGTCTCATAAAATGGGAACCCTCTAAACATGGGAATTCACCTAATGCTAATCTGGATAATTAAAAAAAAAACCCAGCCAAAATACCCCACAGAAATTCAGACGGAACTGCTGCCGATCTGCGTAAATGCACCAGGCATGGCGTTTTATTCCAGGCACTCCTGAAATGACCGGCTCAGGGGCCTCGCGGGGGTTGGGGGACAGGGCCCTTCTGAGGGCCTCCTGGTCCGGGCTGCTCTATGGAGCCTGAATGGGTCCTCGGGCCCCAGACCAAGCCGGGGCACCTGCCAGGCCCCTGCCCTGCTTGGCTCACCTCACCTAACCCACACGCATTCCTTCCCTCTCGGCTCCCTCCCCTTCTGCGGGTCTCAGTGTTGCCCTCCATAAGTTAGGTTGAGGGCAAGGGGGGACAACCAAAGGTCATTACAAAATAAAATAAAATGAGGAGGACAATCTCTAAGAATCCTTCCCAACCTGATCTCATGAAAACAAATTGGGGAAAAGCTCAGCTCCGAGCCCCTGAGCTGGCCTGGGCCCAAGGCCACAGCCCAAGACCTTGTCCTGAGATCCCTCACCCCATCCCAGGGCACCGTGTCTACCTTCCTTGGTCCCCAAACTTTGTCACCTATTGGGACCCCACTCTCCTACACACACACACCCCACAGAGAGTACAGCTCTCCAGTCTGCGCCTGGCCTGCCCTCCTGTGTCCCCGGGCACTGTGACTTGGTACCTCGGCCACATCGTCTGGACTCTTGAGCTGCACCTCCACCCCCCTGCCCTCCCTGCACCCCACAGCTAGCACGGCCGCCTGACCCCACTCTGAGGTCATCGAAAGCACAGGCTGCCCTTGACCCGCCATGCTAGGATGGTTCCTGGAACCAAGACAGTAGACAACTCCATCTGTAGCCCAGTGGCCCTATCCTGTGCCCCCCATCCTCTCCCACCATGCATCATGCCCCAGCCCGAGCCAGGGCTCTCCAGCTTCTCCACCTGGATGCGTCCGCCACCGCCTGCCTCTGAGCCTTTGGAGGAGCATGCCTGAGACACTCTTTCTCCACCAGTCATTCTGCCTTCACCTGGGAGCCTTAGTTCAAGAGCCGCCTCTCAGGGGAAGCCTTCCCGGATTCCATGCTTCCAACCCAAGTCAGAACTGAGCCTCCTGCCCCAGCCCCTCCCAGCTCCACAGACCCTGTATTAGTCATTTGTGTACACACCACATCAACTTCCAGGCTTTTACACTGTGTTTTAAAATACTTTTTAAAATTGATGTATTACTCGCCTAAAGTGCCGTTAGAGCTCAATACACTTTTCCATATTTATACATCTGTATCTGGGTTTAGGATACAGATGGGAAGGTTGAAGCACAAACTGGAAAGCAAGGAGACTCTCTGTGGGCTGTGTGTGTTGGGAGGGAGGTGGTTACCTAGGTGACTTAGAAGCTGGGGGCCAAAGAAAGTAGACACGTGCCTGGTGTCCTGGGATGGCGTTAGATCTCAGGATGAGGCATCAAGATCAAGATCCACACACTTTTGCACAGGTGAGAGGTGGTGCTGAGTGTGCAGCTTTAAAAATCTTGATAACTCCATGGCTTCCTCACGCCTGGTGGAATTGATTACTATCGTTTACCTCTCCATCTCCTGTCGTTGAACATCACCCTTATCCACAATTGTAAAGAATGTTCTGTGGACGTCCTGTAGATAATTCTCTAAGGGTGTTCCTGGGTAACTCTTAGGGCAGAGTCCTGTGAGTGGAGACGCTGCACCAGAAAAGTGGCCCCTGTGGGACTCTTCACACACGTGGCCACAGAGCTGAAGTGGAACTTGTCTTAGTCGGCTCCGGGTGCCACACAAACACCGGACGGGGGCTCAACAGCACGCCTTTATTTTCTCACCATCCCAGAGGCTGGACGCCCAAGATCAAGGTGCTGGGGTGGGTTCTCCTGAGGCCTCTCGCCTGGGCCTGCAGACGGCCGCCTCTTGCTTCCCCTCCACAGGCCCTTCCCTCTGTGCCTGCACCCAGTGTCTCTGTTTGTCTGAATCTCCTCTTCCTACAAGCACACCAGTCAGATTGCATTAAGTTCCTCCTAACGGCCTCATTCTACCTAAATCACCTCTTTAAAGGGCCCATCTCCAAATACAGTCACATTCTGAGGTACCCAGGGTGGGGCTTCAACACATGAATTTTGGGGAACACAGTTCAGCCCATAACTTCCTTAGAGGTTGGAAATGTCTCTTGGTGCCACCTGGCTTGGTTGTGGGCCCCTGGTTTTTTCCAAAGCTGAGATGTAACTTGGTGTGACGACCTCTCTGTGTCTCTCAGACTCACCCATTTCCATCTTCCCCATCTCTCAGCCCACCACCATCGACAGCTGCCAATCAGTCTAGAGATTCTCAACCTCTGATGTGCGCTGGAATGGCCTGAGAGCTTAAAAAACTATCCTAGTGTCTGCATGCCAACCCTACAGGTTCTGACGTCATTGGTCAAGGGTGTGGCCTGGGCATTGGGAACGTGGAAGCTTCTCAGGGGCCTCCAGTGTTCTGCCCAGGTGAGAACTCCAGACTCTGGCCTCCCTTCCTTGCCTTTGCAAAGCTTGAGACGGGCACAGGGGCTGTTTAATTACCATCTTCCAAAGTTAATTAAAGCTTCACAGTCTAAAGCCTGTTTTTAACTCCTCTAGACAAGTTCATTTTAAAGCATGGCGGTAATTTGGCTCTTTTGTTAAAATTAAGTCCTTAAAGTAAAAATTAAAACACAAAATGGAAAACCACTGGGCATAGAAAATCCACCCTGGGTTTAATCGCTTCTCTCGAGTTGGGTACTGCAGTGAGACTCGCTGCTCAGTGCGGGTGGGGGTCTCGCTCCACGTCGTGGTCCTTGAGGCTTATGTTCGGGGTAAGCTTCTAAAAGAAGACGGTAAACGCTCCTTTTCCTGAGGCCCCACTTCTGTGGGGGGTGAGTAAGAGACTGGTAAGTCTGGGCCTCTCCGAGTTCAGTGCCCCAACTCTCAATGTTTGAAACAAAGCTTGAAAAGACTCTACCCACGGATGAATATCATAGACACCTTGAGCCAACGATGCCAGACACAAAGGAGTTTATACTGGATGATCCATTCAGACGAAGTTCAAGTACAGGTGAAACTGATCTGCCGTCACAGCAGCCGGAAAATGGCCGCCTCTGCTGTGTGTTTGTGGGAGAGTCAGATCGTGAATTCTCTTCTGAGGCCTTAGAAATGGAGACAGAGGGGCACACGGCTCAGCGGGCTCTGGGGAAGATGTCTGCCACATGGCTTGCCTTTCACAAGTGGCTGCACCCCATCACCTGTAGGATGGAGTCGCCGCCCAGCCCCCGGGCGCTGGCGCAGTCTGGCCTGGTGTGCTCTCTCCGCTCCTCCCATGGTGCTCCTCCACCCTCAGCCCTACCCCCAGCATGAAGGCCACCCGCTCTTTCCCTGCTGTGCCTCTGCACAAGCTGTCTTCCTGTGGGGTGACCTCCCCCATCGTGTTCACCTGGAATTTGCTCGTCCTTCACAGCACAGCAGTTAAGTTGCTCCTCTGCCCCAGGGATGGCACAGATTGTGGCTTCACTCCTCTCTACTTGTTTGTGCATCTGTTTTTGCCAGTAGGCTGGGAGCACTTTGGGGGCAGTACCACCTCTGATGTGCAATGCTGGCACGGGGCCGGGCACCAAGTAACCGCCTAAAGACGGTGTTGCCATTGAGTTGTGTCTGTTTGGGATGGGAAATGGAGAGCGGTAGACAAATGTCCTTTGTTACTGCCATCCATTAATTCATAACAATATTTGAAACAAGAGGGAGAAATGTGTGATTCAAATGACTCTTTGGGAGAGACTCTACCTGGTGAGTTGGAATCCGCAGGTACAGGTGTAGACTGCCCCACTCCAGAGCGGGTAGCAGAATGGCGCTACAAGACACAGGGACAATTTGGCACTGGGGTGGGGCAATTCTGGGGGAACGAGGGGAGAGATGGGGAGGAACAGAGAGAGCGTGTGGAGGGACCCACTGGCACAGTGGGAAGCTGTGCTCTGTGTGATGTAACGTCTCCCAAAATAGCCAGTGAAGTTCCTGACACGCATGAAATGTTTAATGGGAGTGTATTGGTGTGTGTAACTGTGTGCATGCGTGAGACGTAAGTGTGAGCATGGGGGTGTGACTACGTATGTAGGTGTGAGCACATGTGTACGTGTGTGTGTGTGTGGACTGAGGAGGGGTCTGTGCTTCCTGCCTGGACTGCTTCAGGACGGAGGCCAAGGCAGCGTGAGGAAGTCAGCCTGGCCTCTCAGCAACCACGGAGAGCACAGATCATGGGCTTGGAGCCACATCTCTGAGGGGCCAGCAGCCCCCAGCTGAGACGTGAGTCACTCATTCATTAAGCACCATCCCAGGGACAGTCACTAGTGTCATCGGGAGAGCCAGTCTTGGTTGCCAGGCGGTGCCTACCTGGACCCCCGTGCTGCGGGTGGAGCCGTCTGAGCACCAGGGGCAAGGCCGCCAGGACTGATCAGCAGCGTCTGCCCTGGGCTCTGACTGGACGGCGGCAGCACGCACACGGAATGTTTGCTCCCCGGCCTCGAATGGAGGTCGAGCAAGGTGCTTGGATTTTGGGATACAAAGATGAATCTGACACAGTACCTGCCCTCGAGGGGCTCCCACTCTACCGCGGGAGAGAGAGTGAAAACAGACACCAGAATCCAGCAGAGCGGGGCTGGGATGAGGAAGCCGCGGAGCTTGGGACACAGATGGAGCCTGGAGCAGAAGGGAAGGTTGCCCAGAGAACCCGTGACCAGGCTGACATGGCTGGGGAAGCGGAGGAAGGAGCCCTTTCCAGCAGGAGACACAGGCCAAGCAGACTCTCACAGGAGTGGAAATGTGGGGTCGCCCGGGGCTGGAGCAAAACTGGGAGTGGCAGGAGAGGAGCAGGACAGGACATCTCGAGTTGACAGGGCAGGCCCTGAGTGCTGTCCCTCGGAGGGTCGGCCGGAACGAACGGGGTCACCTCAGCCAGGTACAAAGGGGGCCCCCTCTCAGCCCAGCAGAGGTCCTACAGATGGAGTGGGGACATTCCTGCACGTCCCTCCCGGATGAGCGAGGCCTTTCCTGCTCCCGTTCTCCGGAGCATGGACCGTGGGAACCAGGCCGTCGGATCCCGGGGTTGTGTGTTGTGAGTGTTGTGAGCTGCTGCAGGTGCAGGACAGAAGGCCACAGATAATTTGCATGGGACGGAGAACACATTCTCAGTTTCCCCCTCACAAATTGCAAATTTCACTTTCACAGTCCTCTTTCCTCATCACAACCGCACTGTTTTCTCCACAGCACCTCAGGAGTCTGTTGTCACAGAGACGCCCCAGCTTCCCTCTGTGGGGTTTCTGTCTCACAGCCTCCAGGGCTCTCGGAAAAGCTCAATCCCCAGCCATTGACGTCGGTGCTTCACCCTCCTCCAAACCCTGCCCCCGTCCCCACTTCCTGCAGCGGAGAGAGACCCACGCGGGGAGGCAGGGGCCTGGGTGCCAGGCCTGGCTCTGCCCCTATCTCACTAAGGGATCTGGGGCTTTCTCTGGGCCTCAGTTTCCCCACATGTACCATAGAGGGTTATAGACTTGATAATTTCTGAAGGTCCTCCAAGTTGTAGAATGGCAACTTTCTGATCTTGACAGTTTCTTTGTTGGGGGAATGTCGAGACAATATTGTACAGCAAGTGTCGGGACGTGCGTCGGCCCCGATGACCCAGGAACTGGAGATGTTCAGGTGTCTTCTCCTGTTCCCTGGATCGTCGCTGCTCCCCACTTCCTTCCTGCCCAGGTCTGGTTCCTGTATTTTCGTGTTATTTGCTCCCTGGCTCCTTGTGATGACTCTGTGGAGAGGTGTTACTTTGGAGGTGCCAGGTGACTGGGCTAAAAGGGCTCCTGGCCGGGAGGGAGGCCTCTTGTCTGTCTGGCCTTCTGGCTCCCAGGCCACAGCCCAGCTCATGGTTGTGCCCAGAGCTTCTTGCAAGTAGCTGCCATCTGAGCAGAGGGTACCTGAAGGGAACGAGGTGGTCAAGACTCGATTTTCAAACACTAAACACATTTTCCACTCACTCCTAAGCTGTTGAAGGTCTCAGAGAAACTGTTGACAAAGTGTGGCAGAGGGAGACAGAGGGGCCCAAGGGGGAGGGCCCCCAAGGCCTAGGCCTGGCTCTGCCTCTGACTTGACGTGTGACCATGAGAAAGACTTGTCACTGTTTTGGCCTCAGTTTCCTCATCTGTGAAATAGGGTGAAGCTGGGGGACCAGGGTGGACTAGACAATCCTTTAGGCCCTTTGAGCTTTGACATTCCGCAGAACTTCAAGGTTCCCGCCACGGCCAGCATCTCCCCACACCTGGCAAGATGGTGCTGCGTCCATGAAGGGAAGGGAAGGCTT
This sequence comes from Equus asinus, assembly GCF_041296235.1. Lineage (NCBI taxonomy): Eukaryota > Metazoa > Chordata > Mammalia > Perissodactyla > Equidae > Equus > Equus asinus. Next base: position 46,817,416 of record NC_091799.1, read on the forward strand.
GTGAAAAGACGAGGACCTCCTGGAGCACAGACAGGCAGGCCTCCGAGCCAGGTTGTTGAGGGGAGGCAGGGAAATCCAGAGTGACCCAGGAGGCCAAGGGTATTGAGGCGATGAAACCAGCAAACTCCCCTGAGCGGCCAAGTGAAAGAGGTTGCCATGCAAATCACCAGGAAGAGATGATTAACGGGTGTAGGCACAGAAGAGAGGCGGCTGGTGACCCATGACTTGTCCAGGATGATGGTGGATCCCTTGGGCCCCTAGGCTTTGCTGGGCTGGGTGTGGAGGATGAGGTGGGGTGTGAAAAGAGGCTGAGGCACAGGCTCCCCTCCCAGAAAGAGTACCCAGGCGAGGCTGGGCGGGGAGGGGGCTGGGGGAGGACGGGCGAGAAAGGCTCACAGACGGTTTCCATTTCAGGGAGGGGCGTGTTCAGCTGGCCTGTGATGCCTCACTTGGGGCTGGGGGAGGGGTGCGGAGAGGAGGAGGGAGCAGGGACTTTTCTGAGCACCATTTCTAGTATCTAGGCTTATCAGAAGTTACAGACCTTCTGGGGTGAGAGGTGGGGGCTTCATCCTGGTCCCTGGCCTCCTTCTCAGCAAAAGCTGGAATCTCCTGCACAGCTCTGGTGCCTCACCTCCAAGGACCATGAGCCCACGGCGTCCCATGGCCAGTCCCGCTGTTGGAAACTCCAGCCAGGAAGGGCTTCTTGGCCCCCAGCCTAAGTCTGTGTCTCCAGCTGCATCAGTACCTGGTCCGACACGCCCCAGAGATGTCCAGCGTTGTTCTGGGCTGCGGAGACTTTCATGTAGGAAGCAGGAATAAATAACATAAAATTATTACCAAGGTACAAAAGTTACCTGGCAGGCCTGGTACCATGTTCTAGGGGTTAGGATCTTACCAAGTTTCTGCCTCAGTTTGTCCTTCTCTGGCCCAGTTTCCATGCTTGAGATGAAGACCGCTGTGGTTGTGACTTTCATGGATCCACTGGGCCGGGCTATGGCACCCAGCTGTTGGGCCAAACACTAGTCTAGATGTTGGGGGGAAGGTATGTTGTAGATGTGACTGACACCCACAACAAACTGACTCTAAGGAAAGCAGCCTGCCCTCAGTGTGGGCCTAATACAATTAGTTGAAGGTCTTAAGGGCAAAAACTGAGGTTTCCTGAAGAAGGAATTCGGCTTCAAAACTGCAAGATAGAAATCCTGTCTGAGTTTTCAGTCTGCTGGCCTGCCCTACAGATTTGGGACTTGTCGGCCCCCACAACTGTGAGCTTAAATAGGTCTTTCCTCTCTCTATACATATCCCATTGGTTTTGTTTCTCTGGAGAACCGCGACTGATACAACCACCCACCACCTCTCTGTGCAAAGGCCAAGAAAGGACACAATTCCTTAGAGGAAAAGCAATGTTTAAGAGGACGAATATTACAAAAGTGCCAATTTGTGCAGTGCTGTGTTAATCTAAAACCCATCTCCTAGCCTGCCATCCATCTCCCGACTCAAAAATCCATGATGGCTCCCCATTGCTGCCACTGCCATTGTGTCAGCCACTCTTCATGAGGGATTTCTATCTACCAGACACCACGTAAGTATTATATATTGTTCACAGCTGTTAGATACATGACTTCTTGCAGTAGAGAGAGTATAGAATGAAACCCAGAGGACCGTACTCCTTGCCCTGACATTCGGAGCCTTCAGTGATCTGGCTCCAATTTTTCTCCCTCCACTCCCCTTCATGTCATTCATAGTCAAGGCAAAGGGACCAGACCCTCTTACTTACGTGCCCTAGATTTGCCTACAGCCAGGCTGTTGCCCATACCTGGCTTTCTCCCAAAATGCGTTTCCTCTTATCCTACATGTTGAAGTCTTCCCTCTGCTCCAAGGCCAATTCCAAGGCCACCTCTGCTGTGGAGTTTTCCTGGGTCCCCATCACCACAGACACTGGAAGTGACCTTTTCCTGCACAGTGCCACATCTAGGCCCCTTTCCAACCTGAGTTACCGCCATCTGTTTCAGGCCTTCTCTCTCCCACCTTCAAATGCAAGCTGAGGGCAGGAAACATGTCTGATGGATGGTGACAGCTGGCAGCCCTGACACCCATGGGGTTTCTTTCTGAAGCAGTGGCTTTTGATGAGAAAAACAATTAGTCCTCCTGGACTAAACTTCTCTCAAGAAGTGTACATGTGGCTGCTCTCTGAAAGATCAGGGCTGTTTCTGCTCCAGCATCATGTCAGTGGACTTTGTTTTCTTTGATCTTATCTTCCATTTGAATGAAAGACCTCACATTGATAATTTAGAAAGTTTACATCTTGTTCTGTCTTCCCGAGGCTTGACAGAACAACCCCAGCAGCTCTGGAACCCTGCAAGCCTACAGTGTGAGCCCCCCATGCTCCCTCTCCAGCCTTGAAGGCTCCTTCATGAAGGAGCCACTGCAGACCTTTCCATTTGGAAGCACGGCCTCCCGGCCAGGACACTGGGATTTAGTGGCCCCTATTTTGGTAATATCAGGTACAGCATGGTGTTGGGGACCAGGGAATTAATTTCATTTACTGAAGCCTAACTGTGTCAGGCCCCAAGCTGGGCCCTGGGAGAAAGGATAAAGAAGACATGGCTTTTATCTCTTTCTTCTACCAACAGAAATTCGAGCCCCTACTCTAGACCAGGAGCCGTGTTATTCATAGCATTCAACTCACTTGTACAGTGCCATCGTCTCCATGGGCTCCGAGCCCCATGGGGCGCGGATGATAGCTGTCTGGCTCATGACTGTGTCCTGGATTCAGCGTACTGTCTGGCACGTAACAGCTACCCTATAAATATCTGTTGTAGAACTGAATGGGATTTACATCTGTCTCGCCCACTAGAGAGAAAAAGAGAGCTCCGCAAGGAGAGGGAGCCCTCGATGTCAGCACAGGACGTGGCTCAGGTGAGATGCCCAGGAAGTGTTTACGGAGTTGGCTGGATGGCCCTAGCGCAGTGGAGGTCCAGTGTGGGCCACGCCAGGGCCCGGGTTGGGATGTGACCTCTGGGTTCCTTGTGGGTTACCATCTGCCTCTACCATGGGAACTGTGGCTCTTGCTTTCTTATGTGACTTCTTTTCCTTTCTTGTGATTTTGGGGATTGAACTATTAATCATGTGGAAGTGAAAAACAGAGACCCGCCTCCACGTGGCTGCTAAAGAACAGCCAGTTCTAAGCACGCACGGCTAATTGTGTGCTCAAAAAGGCACTGTGAGGGCGCATGACCCACACTGAAACTGGGTTTCCCATTCAAACAGTATCTAATGGAGGGATTACGTTCATTGTCAAGGGATCATGATACCCAACTTTTTCTGAAAATGACAAGTGTGATGTTTCACCAACCATCACAGCATCTGTATACAAGGCTCCTCGGCTGTGCACAAGCCATGTCTAAAGGATTGGTTGGTGAGGCATGAATGAATGAGTGGATTTTGGGGCCACGAGGAATCAGTTGGAAGACTCTCCTGGGAGAGGGGCTGGGCTTGCTGTGAGCAGCTGGAAAGATGGATAGAGAAGGAGAATGCACAGAGCAAGAAGTTTCTCAGATGCTGGCTCATGAGAAGACAGCCAGGGTGATGCTTACTGCAAGGCCACAGTTGCTAAGATGGATACAACTGGCAGAGCTGGGCAGGCTGGGGCTCGAGGGGCTGCTGTTTGACCAAGGGCTGCCCACAGTGGGGCAGTGCCATGCACTGGTCATCCACAATGGTTCTGATTTGGTGAAGCCAAGGGCTACCAATGACCATTAGACCACAGAATACCAGAGCAGAGAGCACTGAGAGCTCATCCAGGCTGATGCCGCTGCTTCATTTTACAGTGAGGAAACGGGGGTGCAGAGAGGCCACACGTTATCAGAGGTCAAATGGCACACTGCCTTGTGACGGCATCTGATTAGCCATGTGTCTGCATTGGTTTGTCATGTGTAAGAGGCTGAGTTATGTTTGGTAGATATACTTGGGGGCATATGTGGGAATTTATAAGGACTATTCACTAGTGTACACAGGACTGAACTCTTTGATGTGAAAAGTGAAGCAGATAACTTGGAGGGAAGGAAGTAATGGTTTGGTTTTCTCACAGATCATTCCCTCGCACGTGTACCACCTCTCCCCTCACTTGGCAGCCGCAGGGCATTTCCAGAGAGGACCACTCCTCATGTGAATAGGAGGTATGAGACTGCTCATCTCCGACCTGCCCTGGGTCCCCAGTATCACTCTAGGGGCCCCCAGAGACCTCTGCTTTCCCCTTCCAGTTGGTGGCCCTCCCATACCTCCACCCTCCCCTCACCCTAGTCCCTTATTCTTGGAAAAAGCTTCTCCATCAAGAGCGAGGCACTGAGGATACCATTTCCTCATCTTGCTCACCTGTCTGCATATCTGCCTGCATATCTGCCTTCAACTCCTTTCGCACATCCCTCTGGATCCACGCTCCCTCCTCCTTGAGCGCCATCAGTCGAGTTTCCTTCAGGTTTCCAACACCCCCTTCTCTTTCAGCACCTTCCTGTCAATGGCAACCTGACTCCAGCCAGAGTCTTCTGTCCTGTCAACTTTTCATAGCCAAGGGTTTATAAAGAAACGCATGTTCTCTCCTCTTCCCTGTTTAGAAAGAGACCTACGTTCTCTTCTCTTCCTGGCTGTTCCTTCCCTCTGCAAAGCACTGCAGCCTGCCTTCCTGGCTCACCACTGCCCCGGACCACTCCTGGAACTCCTTTGGTAAAGGTCTCCAAGAAGATGCATGCCCCCAAATCTGGCAGACGCTTTTCAGTTCATATGTATTTGCCCAACACATACTTCACAAAAGAATTGAGGACTAAGGATATATGCAAGATGAGAAATTATGAACAATTAAAATAGTCTTAAGGAAAATATAAATCAGAAAGGAAATTCAAACAGAGAAAAATAGATGAAATACTGCCTCCCCCAATAAAAGCTCAGGGAATAAAAACAGAGTGCAACTTGCTAGAAGCAATTCTCCTTACCGCTCTTGGGATGTGTAGTGGACTGGACAGTATTCCCCAAAAAAGATACATCACAGTCTTAACTCCCGGTACCCGTGAACGCGAATTCATTTGGAAGTAGGGTCTTTGGAGATGTAATTAAGGATCTTGGGATGAGATCCTCCTGGATTTAGGGTGGGCCCTCAAGCCAAGACACACAGAGACACAGAGGAGAGAATGGAGGCAGACTGGAGTTATGCGTCTACAAGCCAAAAATGCCAAGGAGTGCCAAGAGCCACCAGAATCTAGGAGAGAGGCACGGACGGACTCTCTCTCGGAGCATCAAGACGGAACCAGCTCTGCTGATGTTTTGGTTTTGGACTTCTGGCCTCCAGAAATGCGAGAGAACAAATTTCTGTCATTCTAAGCCATCTCGTTTGTGGTGATCTGTCACAATAGCCCTAAGAAATGGACATGGGGTGCATCTTTGCTGTTCCCTATCTCCGGGCCTTCAGACATGGTCCCTTCTCCTCGAGGGCTCTTCCCCTCTTGCTAACCCGGAAAAGTTTATTCTGTTAGGAAGACCCATCGGAAGTTCTGGGCAGGAGAGGCTGCCCCAACCCCTTTGACACCCTGCTCTCCCACAGGACAACCCATATGGATCCCTGCATTCCTCAGCTGTACGACAAATTCTTCCTTTTTGTGTTTGTCTCCTCAATTGCTTGTTAGCCCCTGAGGCTTGAGATTTCTCTTAATAATGTCAACCTCAAGCAAGAACGCTACCCAGCACAAAATGGTCCATGGCAAATATTTGTTCACTAAATGACTCAGAAGGCAATAGGAATACCAAAGAGGGAAGGATTGATGTTGTCTGCGGTGGTCATAAAATGGAATAGGATATTCTAGGCAGAGGCAACAGCATAGGTAAAGCATGACCTGTTCAGGGACTAGTCATTCATCCAATGGGCCTGGAAGGGTGAAGGAGACAGAGGAGAAAGCGAAGGAGTGAAGAAGTGCAGAAGGTGAGGCTGCCAAGACTCTGAATGTCAGGCCAGGGAGTGAGACGGCAGCCTGCGGGCCAGAGCCGCCCCAGTGTGGGTGCAGGAAGTCTTCCCTAGCACGCTGCTTAGGCACACTTCCTACTGCTCAGGCCTGAGAGGTCAGCTGCTGCGCTCCCCCAGCCCCTAGAGATGGATACTTGCCTGTGATCAGTCTTCTTCTCGGCCATGTGGGCAAAGCAGGAAACAAAACTGAGGATGGCCTGTGCACTACTGATCCTGGCCTACCCTAGTTTTTTCAGAGTATTTCCAATTCACTGAAAAAAAACTGTTTCCAGTAGATTATGAACAAAACTAGACTTTTTGTTTTGACCCATGTATAATATACCTGTGTGAAACCTTCACCACAGTCAAGATAATGAACGTATTCACCACCCCCAAGTTTCCCTGGGCCCCTCTATAACCTCTACTCCCTGTTCCTCCCAACCATGCCCACCCCAGGCAATCGCAGATCTGCGTTCTGTCACCACAGATGAATTTGCATTTTTTGTAGTATTCCATTGTGAATTTCACCTTATTGGGTGCTGCATCTTCTTGTATTCCTATAAATATTGTTGTTGTTTTTTTTAAGATTGGCACCTGAGCTAACATCTGTTGCCAATCTTCTTTTTTTTTTCCCTCCCCAAAGCTCCCCCAGTACACAGTTGCAGGTCCTTCTGGTTCTGCCATGTGGGACGCCACCTCAGCACGGCTTGATGAGCTGTGCCATGTCCGCACCCAGGATCCGAACCAGTGAAACCCAGGGCCGCCAAAGCAGAGTGTGCGACCTTAACCACTCAGCCATGGGGCCGGCCCCCCATAAAGATTCTTGAGATTCATTCTTGGAATTGGTTATTTGGAAACAGTTTGACTTTTCCAGGTCTTGCTTTTAAGCCAGTTAGGCAGGACCAGAGTCAGACCAGGGCTCATTTTCCCCATTGCCAGTCCAACACTCTTCCGAGGCCTCCGCTCACTGCTGCACGAATGACGAGGCTTTCCACTCTGACCAGTGAGCACGCAGACTATTCTCAGCCCTGAGTGAGCTCCAGAGTTTCCTCTCATCCTCTCAGGTGGCTCCCTCACACATCGTGCTGAGCCGTCTCAGCTGAACACTCGAGGGGGACCCTCCGCAGATCTCTGGGCGCTCCCTCCTCTCTGGTAATGTACCTGCAAACTCTAGCCACATTGGCTTTTCCAGGTTCCCAGCTCTTTTCCTCAATTCAGGGAGACCATGAGGCTCTTTCTGGGTTTCTCCTCCTTGCTCCACAATTGGGAAACTCTCCAAGTGGTCAGCTGGGGCAATCCCAGGGCACCGCTTACTTGCTGCCATCTCTCAAAGTTTACTGTCCTTCCTTATCTGATGTTCAATGTCTTGAAATCGGCTTCATATTATTTTTTTACATTGTTTCTGGATGGAGGGTAAATCTGGCCCCTGTTACTCCAATCTTGGCTAGAAGTAGAAATTCCTGAAGCTACTTTTGATAACGACTATGATAAATGCTGCAGTAAATTTGATGTCTAGACTCTTTCATGTTGCACTGTCATATATGGGTTCCACAAACTGATAAACTCTTATTGAGAAAATGGTTACACATAGTACATCAAAATGAAGTTGTAATTTCTGCATTCAAAAATAATTAAAGAAAATATTTTGGTGTATTCTTTTGTGGAAAGGACTGTTTTGAGTTGATGGCTGTAGCTGACGATGTTAGTGTTTCATTGGTACCCCCGTGTCTCTGTTGGAGGCTGCCCAAACCCACTTTGCCTGGGTGCAGAGAGAGCCAGAGTTGACTGAGAAAGGCTCCTGGGGCAGCTCTTAAACAATGACTGACTTACAATAGAACGTGATATGCACACACATAGTCCTTTGCCCCTGATCAGAGCAACTCTGAGGTGTGGCCTGCGCTGTCTCCAGTGCTCCCTTGGGAGCTTAAAAGCTACCATCTGTGGGACTGGACTTGTTAAGGCATCCAGCTTGGACTCCCTCTCTTCTCTGTCTCTTGTCCCCACTCCCTTACTGGATTTTATTGGAAGGACTTCCTGGGAAACCACTTTAAGAAGTGACTTATTTCATAGTCGTCAGGATGGGTATGTACAATGCCCACTGCACACATTAAACGCACCAGAAACTTAACTGATCCTCTCTGGATAGAGCGCCTGCGGGACAGCTTCATCACCTGAAGTGACTCTTTGCATGGCACGCATAATAAACTGTCTTCCAATGGTTGGTACTGATTTGAAATGTTAAGTCCAAACCTTAAGGGTCTGTGCTGGACTTGGTCCTGGTGATGGCTCCTACAACCTAATGACATTCTTAACCAATCCAATGTCCCACTAGATAGTCTCCAATCCGCACCCTGCCCCACTTTGTTCTCACACCAAGGTTCTGTATTTATCTCCACAGAGCTGCCACCCAGCCTGGGCTCTAGCATTTGCATCCAGCTTCCTGGTCATACTAGTCAGTAACTCCTCTCAGCTGGCTGAGTCTCCAGCAGCCCTGTCCTCCACTAAGGGGTCCAAATGGTCTGCAGATCTTCATGTTCTGGAACCAGTGGTCCACATTTCACATGAACACGACATGTCTCATCCAACTCCCAAGCACCAGCACAGTCTGCTCAAAGTCTAAACCTTGGAAGATAAGGATGCATTCTGTCAGATGTGGAAGGCAACCTGAGCCGCCACTCCTGGTGAGAATTCCTTTTGAGAAGCGGTCAAGGTTTCAGTTAGGGTTTCTCAACCTCAGCACTACTGACATTTTGGGCTGGATAACCCTTTGTTGTGGGGGACTGTCTTGTGCATTGTAGGATTTCAGCAACATCCCTGGCCTCAACTCACTAGATGCCAACAGCACCCTCTAAATTATGAAAACCAAAAACGATAAGATCAGGGGATCAAAATGGCCCTGAAGGAATGAAAAGCTCTCTTAACTTTGTATGTAATCTTTTGTTGGCAGAAGAATTTCAGAACAGAACTGTTAATCCCCTCTCTCCTTACACAAACAGCCCACATCAATCTTCTCACTGCAGCACTAACAAATAATGTTTCTCTGCCCATCAGAGTGGCAAAGAGAAAAAGGAATGAAAATATTTCACACTGCCGTGGGAGTGGGGAGATGAACACTCTCAGACGCTGCCAGGAACGTAACTCGGCTGTATGTATTAAAACTGGCATGAAATATATGCTTGTTTTCTGACTCATAACTTCTATTTTATCACAGTAGAATCACTGCAGAAGATATGATGTGTGTAAAAGAATTTTCTTTTTTAATAATGAAAATGAGAAACAACCAAAAAGTTCACTAACAGGGAGCTGATTAAATTATGGTATAGTCATACACGTAGCCAATAAAAACAATGATATAGATATATGTTTGATGGGAAAGAAAGATTTTCACAATTAAGTGAAAAAACAGGTTACAAAACAATTTATATACATATAGAAAAAAGTCTGGAAGGATAGACACTAAGAATTTTAACCACATCTTTGGGTAGAAGAATCAGGTATGATTTTTATGTTTAAAAAATGTTATTTCCCTTTAAAATGAGGATGCACTCCTTGTATAACATAAAAATAAAGAGCGGATGATAGGCACTGTTAACAGCCTGGTTCTGAAATAACAGGGACTGCGGACAGCACGGGCCACGAGAGCGAGGCCTTCTCTCCACAAGGCGGCGAGACGGTCTCTCTGCTCTGCTCTACAAATGCCACAGGGAGCCAAGCTAGAACCCAGGAAAGGAGCCACTCAGGCTGCTTTTAATCGAAGTGGGGCCAGAGGCAAAGGACGCCGAGAGTCTCCTCAATCCTAGCAAATACATGGATCCTTAGTGCTTGGGACATCTGCTTTTCCTCTCTTAATCGTATTTATCCATTCAAAATCTTACTTGGCTGTCAAATCTCTATATTTCAAACTCCCCCTTCTTGTACGGAAAGCTAGTGTGTGAGCAGACTGACTGACTTTACCTAACACTTGCTGTAAGAGCAGGCGCCAAAGGCCACGAAGGGGAAATGCAGCAGAGGCTCCTGGGTTTCTGTTTGTTGCTTACCATCATCCCAACGCCCCCAGGTCAAGAAGCTCAGCCGCCTCTCCTATCTGCATACAAATGCGAGGACCTAAGGGGAAATTACAGCCCAGAACAAAACGTTTGTCTAATAATAAAGAAATAAAATTTGGGAGGAAATATAAGATAATGTGCAGAAACAAAGAGAAAAAGAGCTTCCTTTCTTCTCTCCTCCAAACAATCTTCTATGTATGAAAGATTCTAAAGAATAGCAATCCCATTTCTGCTCTGAAAGCAGGTGCCCTCAGATACGAAGGAACAGTAGTCAGCCCACAGCAATAATAAGCCATGCTTGTCCCAGGTCCTGCGGAGGAACAATGCCAATTATCTCCAGGCTTACCATGCTAGGAAGCTGTCTTTCATGGCTGTCACTTCGAGCAAGGTGTTAAAGACTCTGGTCACTTACCTTAGAGTCAAAGCAATCCCAGCTGACGCTAGGAAGCCAGGTGCCAACGCACGACGAACCCTGACACTTGCCTGAAAGCTGGGCAGCGACAGGGATGGTGTGGGCTCAAGTCCGCACCTACAGTTACACTGAAGCTGACTCGGGAGGAGAGAGCTGATCCTTCAAACAGCAGCTTGTATACTTCACAGAGAGTAAAACACAAATTCAGGAATCCAACATTATAAAACTGTCCTAGTTAACTGACTGTATCTCATTTTATTCTGGCTCACAGCTAGTGCTTGGGTGACCAGGCATTTTGACCCCAGTTTATGGAGATTTTATAACTTTACTCACTTGTCCAACACAACTACGCTCTTTGTCACCCAATTTGTCTTTTTATATAATAAACAAATTTCTTCACTCTATTTCAGACATTTTATTTTTCTTATTCTAACATTAGGCTTTGAAAAGTACAAAAGGTTCACGAGTACAAAAATTTCTGGATAGTTTTGTGATAGTTAAAAAACCCATGAAAACAAAACAATTTTTTAAGCTGAGCAATACTCATCTCTATATATCTGAGTGACAGTATTCTTGAAGCGTGGCTGTAAAAATTGTAAAAACTATTTTGTTAAAATTACATTAAAATTTTTGATGACTCTTTTTCACTTGTCGCAGGCAACTTCTTGCGACATTTACGCGATGCGTCCAGTACTCGCATTTTGCTGCAGCCCAGTACCCTGGGGACACCTTCATTTCCCAGCCTGTGATGCTCTGACCAAAGGAAGATTCTGACCAGCTTCAAAAGCAAGAAAAGCTGGATTTAGATTTATAGCTATTATCCTTTCTGATATTAAAGAAAGTAATGCTGACAAGGATAGAGGAATTTTTCATATTAGCATTAATTTCTCTTCCTGCAAGGACTTTGCATACACTGCAGATGAATTACACTTGATGAGCTTTTATTTTTTCAGATTATCTTTTAAAAGTTTTCTTGAAAAGACGAATTCTCCCTATCTCTGGGACTCTGAGTAAAAAATGACACAATAGAACAGGGGAAGTCCTAGTTTCTCTCTTTTCTGACCTAATAAACCTGTTGGACAGAGAACTAGAGCAGACAGCACTGGCTTGGAGAGCGTGCATGCACATGTGTATCTGAGAGGTTTTTTTGCCAGATTTGATGTTTGTTACATTTTGTCAGGACGTGGCACTCTTACTACAAGTGTCTCAATGTAGCTGATTCTGATGGGGTGGGTGGGAGATGAGATTACGGTGATGGCTGAAAACTGACACATCAACAAAAAATGGGATGAAATGAAATGTCTAGGTATGACTGAGATTAAAACCCAAAAACCTCACTTCATTTAAACACAGATAATAAAGTATCGCCAGGACCACAGACACGAAGAGCAGACAAACGCTGGAAAGCCAAGTCAGAAGCTGCCTCACAGCTTAGACTTCTTCCTCCGCTGCTTAATAAGAAGCAAATGGTCACTGCCATCATCTTCCGAGTGGCTCTCCTTTTTCCTGTGCTTGCCCCGCCTGCCCTCTCTGGGCAGCCTGTCTTCTCTTGGCTGGTGATAATGGGACGAGTGCTGAAAGGGCCTGTGAGGCTTCTGGGCTCTGAGAGCACTGGGAGAAGAGCGGATTTGTGGGCCCCTGGGGAAGTCCTCATCCACTTTGCGACACCTGTCCGCCTTCCTGTGCTTCTCGCGCTCTCTCTTGCTCCTGCTCATCATCTCTTTTTGGGTTTCCTGCTCTTCCTGAGGCCACCTGTTGGTTTTCCATGAGGCGTGCCTCTTCCTCACATCACGGTGGGCCCTCTTCTCTGCTGCTTCCATATGAGGCCTCTTGAATTGCCTTGGAAAATCTCCATTTTTCTGCAGTTCTGGAAAATATAAAGTTGTTTTATATATTCAGCAGCCAGATAGTCCATGCAAAGCTTTCATAGGTCTGTAAATCACTTAGCAGAGAGAGAAGCCAGACATTTACATGTGTTAATGATACGACATTCTAAAGAGCCCTTTCTAAGGTAAAAATTACTGACTAACAATGGAATGGTTGTAGTTCCGTATTTCTGATTGCTTAAAACGGCAAACATCCAGAAATTCAACAATATTTATTCTGTTCAGTACAGTTTAACTAGGTTAAACAATGGAGACCAGGACCAGGGAGAGGAGTAATCATCTTAGCTTTGTGAAGAAAGCCGTGTCTGACCAATTCAAGTTCCTAGAATGATAAAGAGAGGGCCCTTCACGACAGGTGAAGCAAGATGTATGAAATGGCCTCCTGACAGTCCCATATGACACGTCAATCATCCTTTGAAGATAAAGTCTGGCTACAGTACTTATATGTGGAGGTCAAACAGGACAGATTATTCCTCCAGAGCAGACAGCACTGGCTTGGAGAGCGTGCATGCACATGTGTATCTGAGAGGTTTTTGTGCCAGATTTGATGTTTGTTACATTTTGTCAGGACGTGGCACTCTTACTACAAGTGTCTCAATGTAGCTGATTCTGATGGGGTGGGTGGGAGATGAGATTACGGTGATGGCTGAAAACTGACACATCAACAAAAAATGGGATGAAATGAAATGTAGCACATTTAGGAAACAAAACATAAATTCTAGAATATAGAACAAAAACAAGTAATTACTCAAAGACTTCATCACAAAATAAAAATTCCAATGGGTCATAGCAAGCCTCAAAGTGGATCTGTGCCACAGAGTTGTCAATATAACTAGTTAAAAAGGAAAACAAATGTTTTTTCTCTGATTATAAAGACTCATTATAGAAAACTTGGGACATACAGAAAAGCACAAAGAAAATAAAATAGAAAGCACCCATAATCCTTTAATCTAGAGATGATATACTGGTGCATTTCTTTTTAATATTTTTCTTTCTTTTCTTTTTTTCTTGCTGAGGAAGATTCACCCTGAGCTAACATCTCCTGCCAATCTTCCTCTTTTTGTATATGGGCCACTGCCACAGCACGGCCACTGACAGATAAGTGATGTAGGTCTGTGCCCAGGAACTGAACCTGGGCTGCTGAAGTGGAGCACGCTGGACTTAATCACTAGGCTACCAGGGCTGGCCCTTAATATTTTTCTAATTTAGTTGCCTAATCATTATCTTTATGTACCATAATTTCTCTCTATATAGTTGAGATAAATTTTATATATATAGTACAATATGTAAAATATACAGGAGCTGAGAAGTAATTCCTCTGTTTTTCTATAGAATTAGAATCTTCATTTTGAAAAGAACCTGAACTGAGAGAGTTTGGAGAAGAGTAACAAAAAGGCCAGAGAGTCAATAATGTATATGTCAGCTTTAAAAATATGGACTTATCTTGTCCTGAGAGTAACAAAAGTAACCTGTAAACCATCTTGAAGTATATAGGAGGAAAGAGCAAAGGTAGAGAAAATAGGCAGACATTACATGATAATAATTTGGTGGGAAAGAACTCCCTGTTAGCAACAGTAAGTACACAAACCACAGACGGTGGCGTGGGCATGGAGCTCTGCCCGTAATGGTGGCCAATAACAAATGACTTCTTTGGGGAAGCTCCAGGAACCACCAAGAATCACCTGGCAGGGAAAGCCTTTCTTTCCATGAAAAATACTAGAGACACACAGAGGGAAAAAATAATTACCTGTTAAACTGAAAAATCTCAAAGGAGGCTTTACAAAAAGTGCATGAATTATATGGATAGCTGCATTTTTTGGACATTTCCCAAAATGATCATTATGTGAGAAAAACGCTTATTGTGAACAGATTACAACACAGGATTTCTGAAGTAAGTGCTTGATTTCTGGAGATCAAGAAAGTTCCAGTTTCTATGGTAATTATTAAAAACATTTTCTCTGCTAACCAATGACCCCCAAAGCAGGCAAAGACAATGCAAAAAGAAATTGAGAACCTACTGCACAGGTGATCTGACATGAAGTTGAATGACATACCTTTTACTTTTCGTTTTATTCTCTGTTCCCTCTCCCGGATTTCGTATTTGTCATCATAGTAGTAGATAAATGGAGATGTTGGAAAGGTCTGGTTAAACATCCGTCTTTCTGCACACTCCTGCAAATTATATGTGAAATTATGACGTCGCACTGCTCAAACAACCTTCTGCAAGATCACAGACAACTGTAATTAGACATGAGCCTGTGTCACTGAGACTCACACTGTGACTCCAGGATGTGATCCTGCTGGGACCCTGGGGGAATGAGCAGCCAGACACTCAATCCTGCTCACACGCTGTTCTTCCCTCACTTCTTTCCCTATGACAGCCTTCTTATCCTTCTCCAATCTTCTCTGCCCAACCCCTCGGTGCCTGAGTTAACAGCAGTGGAGGGTGGGTCCCCACTGCCGTGCCTTGTGCCTCCTGTAGCAGGTTTACTTTATTTGGCCTCACGTTATATTAGACCTTGTTTGTTTGTCTCTTCAACAGCCTTCCATCAAGTGCTCCTCCCTTCTTTTCTTCTCATCCCTTTTACACCCTAAATGTAAGTTCTTAGCCCTCTGCTCTTTTCCCTCCACACAAGTGGTTTGCAAGCTTATTTTAACTCAACACGCACCGCTCATGAGGGCAGTGATTCTTACGATGGGGAGCAGGATGGTGGTAGGTTATGTCTAGTTTGAAAATGCTCCGAGGTAATTCTGAAACACCCTAAAGAAACCCTGTCTTCCCTTGGCTGCCCCCTCCCCAACTCAAGATTACGCTCCCCATTCATCACCCGGGTCGGCTCCCCACTCTCAGGGCTCTGGCCTCCCCACAGCTGACAGTCCCCAAACCCACATCCTTGGCCCGAACCACGCCCACAAGCAGGCTTTGTAGGTCATGATCAGCGACACATATCCACTCAGCATGTCTCACACCAAGTGATATCTTCTCTTTGAAAGAGGCTTCCCATTGGAACTTGTCCATTTCTGTCTCCTGCCATCTTGCCTAAAACTTATTTATAAATGTTCAATACTTCTTAGCCAGGTATTGAAGAAAAATTAGAAAACCTTTTAGGAAGAAAGTATGTGAAATAGCCACATAGAATTTGGCTGATTTATCATAACTTTGGCATTATATACTCAATTTGTAATTTTAAGATATCTGACCAAGCTGGTAGCCATACACTTGGGAAGATAATTTGCAGAGTTTAAAAATTATGAATCATTCTAAGTATATATGTAAGTATAGAAAATAAAGTAATGGAAATCTGTACCTACCACTCAGCTTTATCATATCATAACATTTTACCTTAATTTACTTTGTTTTCCCCTCCGAATTGAAGCATTACTGAAAAACTGAAATCCTCTGTGTAACTCTCCTTCTCATCTCTCATTCATCTTTCCCGTTCCAGAAGTTGCCATTGCCTGAAAGTTGGTGCCTGCCATTCTCATTTGTTTTTATGCTCTTACTACTAATGAATAATCCAATAAACAACAGTGTAAATTTGAAGTGTTCAGATTTCATAAAAACTATACCATTCTGTAAATATTTTGACATGGCATTAGGTTATAACAGCTTCCCAGAATAAGCTGGTAGTATTCTTCTGGATTATCTGCTTCGGAATAAAGGTTTGGTAAACCCTGACTATTAAACCATCTGGGTCTGGTATATGGCGGTGGGGAGAGTTTTGCTTACTAATTCAATCTCTTTAGTGATATTGGTTCATGTAGGTTTGTTTGTCTTCGGTAATTTTGATTAATTCATATTTTCCTAGAGATTTATTTTATCTGCATTTTCAGATTTAACTATGAACTTTATAAAGTTTACGTGTACTCCTTTATAATTAAAAATTTATACTGTATTTTAAGCTATTCACACTATTCACTATTGTTTATTTGTACCTTTTCTTTCTCTTTGAGTAGTTTTTCCAGAAGTCGGTCTTTTTTCTTTTGAAAAGAAAGTGTTTCCAAATAACCAGTTTTTGGTTTTGTTGATGCTATTTTGTTTTTTATTTCAATAATTTTAGTTCTTATCTTTATTATTTCCTTCTTTCAACTATCTTTAGCTTTACTCTGCTGTTGGCTTTCTGGATCTTTTTTGGCTTTTTTGAGTTCTGAAAGTTGTAAAGGCAAACCCATAAGGTAACATCAAGAATTACTTTTATAAGCCACTATCCATGGGGTGGCTCCAAGTTTCCAGAAGAAAGGATACCCCGGAAAGACTTGGGTCTAAGATTCTGTTATGGTCTGAATGCTTATGTCTCCCCAAAATTCCTATGTTGAAATCTGATGGTGTTAGGAGGTGGAGCCTTTGGGAGGTGACTAGGTCATGAGGGTGGAGCTCTGATGAATGGGATTATTGCTTTTATGAAAGAGACCCCACAGAGCTGCCTGGACCCTTCTAGCAATTAAGGACACAGCAAGAAAACGCCATCCATGAAGAAATGCACCCTCCCCAGACAGGGAATCTGCCAGTACCATGATCTTGGGCTTCCTAGCCTCCAGAATTGTGAGAAATAAATTTCTGTTTATAAGCCATCCAGTCTACGGCAGTTTGTTTAAAGCAGGCTGAATGGACTAAGACAGATTCTAACTACAAAAAAGTAAGTGTTGGGGCCGGCCCCGTGGCTGAGTGGTTGGGTTCGCGTGCTCCGCTGCGGCGGCCCAGGGTTCGGATCCTGGGCGCAGACATGGCATGCACCGCTCGTCGGGCCATGTTGAGGTGGCGTCCCATGCGCCACAACTAGAAGGATCTGCAACTAAGATATACAACTATGTACCGGGGGGAATTTGGGGAGATAAAGCAGGAAAAAAAAAAAAAAAAAAAAAGATTGGCCACAGTTGTTAGCTCAGGTGCTACTCTTTAAAAAAAAAAAGTAAGAGCAAATTACAATTACAAAAAGGTACTAGAGATCCTGATACACCCCCTCGGCCCCACTCATCCTCTCACACCCTCCTGCAGTAGTCTCTCTGAACAGAGACTACCATTTCCTGTCGCAGTTTGCCTCATATGGAGATGCTTATGATTGTCCCTGCGCCCCCAACTACAGAGTGAGTGGAGTTAGGGAAGGGTGATGCCATATTCACTTCAGAACATCTTTCACTTGAGAAAGCTATTCAATAACATCCCTAGAGCTGGGTTTCCGAAACCCAATGGGAGAAGTTCTCAGACATCATCACCATCTGCGCAGTCTCCTAGCTGGATCCTGTATGTGGTCTAGGCTGATATGACTATACAGAGCTATACAGTACTATAAATATTTTCCGAAGCTAAATGTAAATTACATTTTGATTATCCACATCGCTGATCCCCTCCGTTAGCACAGACAATTGATAGTTGGCTATATAATTTATCTACTATTCTGGATTAGCCACATCACTGATCTTCTTCATTAGTGTAGATAATCTAGAGTTCTTCATCTATGGCAGCTATAAGGCTGCCACATTTGCTTTACTGCAAATAAAAAATTATCTAAATCTAGATTTCAGAGATAAATTCCAAATACTTTTAATATATTTTCTATCTACATTAATAGGAGTGACTAGTAAGCAGCATGTGTCCAACTATAATTGTTTTTCTTTAACTGAACAAAACATAAATGCTAAAATTATATCCCTTTGTTTTAAAGAGGTAAGCAAGTATAAATTGTACAGCTATGTGATTTGTGTGTCAGTGGACTGCTTATGTGAACACATTCCCTAAAGTGTTGGCAACATGTGAATTTTGGCAACAAGGAGAAATGCACAGAGCAGTAAAAGATGTAGAGATGATAATTTTGTTAAAGTCTTGTCTAATGAGGTTTTCAGTGTGAGTTCTATAGAAGTGGAGAAAGCACACTCCAGGGTCTCTCCGTCTGGATCACCACACTATGGATTTGATCACATTGGAAATAACATCCTACTGTCGGTGCTGAGAGATCTCCCTGTACAACTTCTTTGCTTTGGAGATGAAACTAGAGAGCAGAGAGAAAAAGTGGGTTGCTCAAGTCACGTGGTTGAGTCAGCAGCAGAGCAAAAACTGTAACCGAGGATCAGAGCCTCATCCTAGCTTTCGTATTCCACCCCTTCACTCCACGGCCCTGCTGCCACTGTGGAAGATAACTGCATCTGCCGACGCACTCTGTCCACACTTTTCCTTCTCCTAGCCTTTTCGTCTCTCACCACACTGTAGAGCTCCAGCCCAAGGTCTGCAGGACTGAAGCGCCATGGTCAGAATTCAAGATGTGACCTGCAATACCACCCATCCTACTGATTACACCTCTTCCCATTTTGAGAACTCCCTACCCTCTATATGCTTTCCACCTCCTACCATCAGATCTGATTTGTTATTAGTTTATTTTGGTTTCTAGGCTGTTAGAAGCCTATCTGGAGACTGGGAATGTATTTCTCCATATGGATTTTCTACTTCTTGTGCCACTGTCTTTCCTCCTCTACTTCAGGATTCCCAGAATGTATGGGCTCTGAGCCTATTCTTATTGCATGCCATCTCTGGGATGAGCTGTTGCTGTTTCCTACTTAATGAGACAACTAGCTAGGAGACCCATGCCACCTCACAGCAAGAAGTTTCTTCTGCTTTGAGACTTCAGCATTGAGAACACACAAGTCCGGCCTTTTCAGTTGGGGTTAGAGAATATGCAGGCTGGACAGGGAACGTGGGCATCTGTGGGATAGGCAGGCTAGTGGATGATGCAGCACTCTGTCTTTCCACTAGTGAGTGTTGGGGTTGACATGTGAGTGATAAAGATGTAACTGAACACAATAGCAGGGAAGACTGGAGATACCAAGAATTACATAGAAAATCTAGTATCATGATTTGTCTGTGTCAAAGTAACAGTAATCATAAGAACTCAGGAGAATTGCTACCATTTTCTTAACAACTGTTATCTGTCTGATTTTATGAGCTGTATTTGTTTTACCCTAACCTGTTCACATATATTTAAAACAATTAGAAGAACGTGTGCTGACAGAGTCTCTACTCTGGCAGGGATGGGAGACGTAAATCAGTTGAAAATACAGTAAGTCTGACTTCATGATGCTAGTTTATAAAAAAGTAAGCATTGAGGATTACATTCTTTTCGAATTCATCTTTCAGCAACCACTCTCTGAACAGCAGAATGCTTTATGTCCAAATGCCACTCAAACTTACATGTCCATAATGGCCTTCTTGCCCGCAGTTGTAGCAATACACTAAGGCTGATTGTCCAGAAGGGGTCTTCGGCTTTTTGGGTGGTCCAGGTTTGGTCTGCAACATGAATATTTGTCAGGGTTTATTAAATGTTAGCCAGCCCTGCTGGTCTAGTTAAGATTAGGTGCTCTCACTTCCATGGCCCAGGTTTGTTTCGCAGTCAGGGAACCATACCACTTGTCTGTCAGTTGTCATACTGTGGTGGCTGTGTCTTACTGTGATGCTGAAAGCTATGCCACTGTGATTTCAAATACCAGCAGGGTCACCCATGGTGGACGGGTTTCAGCGGAGCTTCCAGACTAAGACAGACTAGGAAGGACCTGATCACCCAGTTCCAAAAAAATTTGCCATGAAACACTGTGAACAGCGGCAGAGCACTATCTGATATAGTGGAAGGTGAGAGGATGACACAAAAAGACTGGGCAGGTTCTGCTCTGCTGTACACAGGGGTGCTAGGATTTGGATCCTACTAGACGGCACTAACAACAAACTAAATGTTAGAAGAAGTAAGCCTCATTTTTCTCCAAAAGAGCTGTTTTCAGGTAAGAGATTCCTTAGAAATACTGCCTCTTACAGTGTGGTGTGGAGACCCCATATTCAGATGATCCTGTGTACCGAAGTGTCTAAGCACAGGGAGAGAGGGACGTACAAGGTATTAATGGAGTGGGGAGGAGATCCAACAAAAGGAAGTCAGGGAAAGCTTCCCTGGAAGTATAAATTTAAATTTACTCTCAAAGAATTAGGTGCAAGTCAAATGGACAATCCTAGGTCAAGGGGACAGCATGAACAATGGTGTGAAACCAAGAAAGAGCACATGTGCTGACAAAGTATAAGATGCACAGCCAGGTGTAGAAAAAGATCAGGCTGGAGAAAGCAGGGCAATAGAATGGAGGGCCTTATACGTCACATTAAGGAGCTCGGGCTTTATCCAGTTTTAAGTATAAGATTGTAAGTATATGAGCAGAATAGTTGGAATTGGATTTTGGAAAAACAATTTGTACTTTGGCTTGTAGCTATAAGGAGGGTGACTCTGAGGAGAAGTTGGATGCAGTGAGAAAGACCAATGAGACGCTGTTAGGGATTCCAGGTCAGGCGATGAGGGTGTAAGCTACGAGAGTAACGGGTAGGCCAAGGGACAGACGCGGGAAACACACGAGGGGATAAAACTGGTACGACTGGCTCGTTGAAAAGACATGGGGAACGAGGGAAAGAAGTCAGGATGCTTTCCAGGTTTCTCACTTGGGTGAACTGGTGAGCAGTGGTACCAACAACGGATCCAGAGAAGGCAGGAAAAGGAGGAGCCAATTTAGAGGGAGAGATGATGAAGTGTGTCTTAGATGCTGAGCATCTCAGTGGAGATGTCCACCAGGCAGTTGTCTGTGTAAAATTAAAGCTTAGGGAACACGTCTGAGCTGAAGATTAGACCTCAAAGTTATCCACATAACAGCGGAGGTTGGAAGGACAAGAGTGGAGAGGATTGCCATAGCCAGCAAGAGAGTGGCAAACTAAGGATGAAGCCCTGGGCACAACAACACTGAAGGAGCAGCAGAGGAGCCTGTGAAAGGGACAGGAAGGAAAGGCTAAAGGATGCAGAGCTACAGGAGAATACAGTCACAGACCTTAGAGAGCAGTGTCGAGAAGGATGAACGGATCTACAATGTCAAATGTGGCAGAGAGGCCTTGTGAGATAAGAACGGAGAAACACCCTTAGATTTGGCACTTGTTCTTGGATAACTTCATTGTGAGAATTTTGCAATCAGTGGGAAGGTAGAAAGAGTAGAAGGCATTAGGTTGAAGAGTGAAGAGATCCAATGCAAAGGTGGTAAAACTATAAAGAGCAAGGAAATGATTCCCCATAAAAGCCAGGATGGTGGTTATTTCCTGGGGAGGAAGAAGAGTGCCCAGAGTGTTTTGGGGCAGCTGCAATTTCCTATTTCTTGAAGGTAGTGGTGTTATATAACTTGGGAGTATGTTATATAACTAATTTATTAAATTGTACACATGTTTTATGCACTTTTGTATAACATTTCACAATAAGAAATGTTAAAAAAAATTGAATGAAAGTTGAAGAAACGGAGACAGTAGGTCTACCTTATTTTGAGAGCAAGAATAAGAAGGGCCAGAATAAGCTTGGGCAGTACCTAGGAGGGGGATGTGGTGGAGTTTGCTATTAGAATGGGAGAGGCCTGAACAGGTGAGAAAGCTAGTAGAGATGGAGAAGCTGGAAACAGAGGAGATAAAGGAGAAGCCAGATAGAGCAAAACCCCTGGGGCAGCAGGAGCTTCAAACAGGAGAAAAACCTAATCCCCGCCCCCCATTTTTTGGGGACACAGGAGGGATAGGCATAAACCTGGATAAGTTTATTTCTTGTGTTCTTTATTGGAATCCTGTAACAAAGAGTGCTGGTGGGGGGCCGGCCCAGTGAGCAGGGGTTAAGTGCGCACGTTCTGCTTTGGTGGCCCGAGGTCCGCTGGTTCGCATCCCTGGTGCGGACATGGCACCGCTCAGCAAGCCATGCTGTGGTAGGCATCCCACATATAAAGTAGAGGAAGATGGGTGTGGATGTTAGCTCAGGGCCAGTCTTCCTCAGCAAAAAGAGGAGGACTGGTAGCAGGCAGCTCAGGGCTAACCTTCCTAAAAAAACAAAAACAAAAACAAAAAAACCCCAAAAAGAGTGCTGGTGGGCCAACTAATTTTGTTCTTGTTTAATGTGGCAAACAGGTAGTTTGTGGAGGTTTTATTTTCTTGACATAGGCAAACAAGGAAACAATCTATAGGTTATAAACATCTTCTTCAAACAAATTTACTTTCAACTGCTATTTCTTAAAATGGAATACTGGAGGATGACAATAACTCGAAAGATCTTTTCTACTGAAAATGACTGCAAATGACATAAAAAATGGAATTTACAACCTCAGCTATTATCAATTGAGATATAACAAAAAAGGCAACTAGCAAATGTCTTATATTCTTCAATAAAAAATGTGGTTCATGAACGAAGACTAGCCAAAAGTAACCAGTTTTAACAAGTATTCACATAAGCATGTACCACTCACTGCAGCGGTTTATAAATTTGCTCAGGTAGTAGAGCACTGGGAAGACAAGAAATTACTAAGCAGAAATAATTTTCACATCTGAAAAGATAACTATATGATTTGATGTGACACAAAACTGCAACCATGAGCATGTGTGGTTTAAGAGGAAGAAATAAAACAAAATAGATGGAGTCACGGATGTGAAGGTGGAACAGATGTCTCAAGGAAGAAGTTGTCAAAAGCTACTGATGGGTCAAATAGGATGAAGACTATGAAATCCAGTGGACTTAGCAATCACAAGTTGTTGGCAACTGAAAATTGTGAGCAGTTTCATTTGAGGGCTAGAGGCGCAAGTCAGATCATAATCGGTTTATTACAAGTAGAGAGATGCTGAAGAACAGAACACACTAGCCTGTCTATGGGAGAAGGGAAGGCAACAAGTAGAGCAGGATATAGGTTCAAGGATGCCTCCATCGGTGACATTCACAAGGGGGCTGGGTACATGGCATGAGCACAGGCAGGCATTCTTTCATTAATTTATTCAAAAAATAATTACTGAGTGCCTAATACATGCCAATTATTGTTCGAAGGTTAGGTAATTGAGAAGGGAGCAAGAGAAAAACCATTGCTCACATCTCCATGATGGAAGACAGATAAATAAACCAGCAAAACACACACTCATACACACACACACATACAGAGTAAGGGACAATATCAGACAGTAATAAATGATATGCAGACAATTAAAATAGAGCTTTGTGAATGAGAGTCATTGGTGGTGACCAGATTGAGTTTTGGGGAAACTCTTGCGGGGATGGCCATTTCTTATAACAAGAAGAAACCAAGTATTTGATGACTGGGGAAACAGCATGCTAGGCATGAGGCATGGAGAACAGGTAGTGCAAAGCCCTAAGCTGGGCATAAAGTTGCCATACTCGAGTATCTGACAATCACCTGTAAACTTGCTATACTTGAGTATCTGGAAATCATCTGTAAACTTGGAAGCGTAGCACGTGAAGGAAGAGTGGAAGAAAAGGAGGTTCTAGAGGGAAAGAGGGACCAGATCTTTCAGGGCTTTTAAATCAGGGTGAAGACGTTGGATTTATTTTAAGTGGCATGGGAAGCTAGCCTGAAGCTAACTGTAGGTGCTCAATAACTAGCTGGTGATTATTAGCAGAGATTATAACCAATGATAAAAAGAATAATCCACTCCCCAAATAATAAATGTTCTCTGAAAAACTTATCTATGTTTATAAATTTTTCTATTTCTATTTGTGCAAATAAATATACGGCAATTTATCTCTGAGGCAAGATTTCTAGATTCACTGATGAGAAGGAAAATATGCTCTCTTTATTCCACTGGAATAAAAGAATCCATTGGCTGAAATCCTATGCAAGAAAGACAAGATGAATCAGGAAGTAATGATGAGGGGAGCTGGTGAGGACCAAATTAACAAGGATATCCAGACACTGGACTTGACTTGACTAGTATGGATACAAGTGGGGATTTCCTCACTGGAGGGGCCACCTGTACCCATGGTACTTCCGGCTTCTCCTTAGGAGTACAGAACACAGAGAAAGTCACGCTCTCCCCAAGTCTCCAGTGCTCCATTCCCATCACCTGCTCTCAGAGGAAAGGCCAGCTTTATGTAATATTGCCACAGCGCTCCCGATCCCCCTCCCCATTTCGTCTTCTGGTGTATGAAACTGGTGACTTATTATGTCTGTTACCTGCCTCCTAGAATGTAAGGTACATTTTTAAATGGCTAAAAATAAAAAAAGGAATATTTTGCAACACGTGAAAATTATATGAAAATTCAAAATTCAGGGCTGTAAATAAAGTTTTATTGGAACACAGCCAGGCACATCTGTTTACGGATTAGGTATGGCCGCTTTTCATGCAGTTAAATGCAAGAGTTATAACAGAGACCATTTGGCCTGCCAACCTAAAATACTTACTATCTGACTCTACAGAAAAAGTTTGTGGATGCCTGACCTAGAACACAGCAAGAGCTCAGTAAATAGGTGGTGAATAAGGAGATGTTAAAGACTCCAAAATTTTAGAGTGGAAATGAGTTATGAAGCCAATAAAGGTGTTTAATGTAAATATGAATGCTAAAAATCTCTACTGATTGAGGACGCAGCAAAAGCTTTATGGAATTTCTCTGAATTTAACTATTTTATTGCTGAAGTTTGAGGACATCACAGGTAGTCCTACTGCTGTTCCACCTGCCTGCATCACTCTTTCCCCCGGATGAAGCACGGTGCACTCCTTCAAGTGTTGGCTCAAAGGTCATCTTCTCAGTAAGGCTTTCCTGATCACCCTAATTAAAATTGCTAACTTCTTCCAACTGGTGCTCCCTGTCCTGCTTCAATGCTTTTTTTTTTTTTTTTTTAAGAATTCCCAAAGCACTTATCACATCTGACATACCAGATATTTTACCTGTTTGTTTTGCCTATTCCCTGCTTGCACCCCCTGTGCAAAGAGAACGTAGGTTCTGAGAGGGTAGGACAGTGTCTGCTTCCTCCTTCACTGCTGTACCTCAGATCTCAGAACAGGCCATTAGTTCAGTAAATACTAATGAATTAACAATGAGGTAATGCATGCGTAAAGTGCGTGGCCCACAGTAAGCATCTAATACATTTTAGTTCATTTAGTACTTTGGAAAACTTTATCAATTTTTTTATGTCAATAAGGGCAACTTATAAAATTCTGCTCCGAGATATTAAAAAGCCTGAATAAATTAATACAGCTTCCTAAGTGTCTCTCCTACTTTCCCTTGAGAGTGTGGTACACATTCTGGCAGAATCGGGAAGGAATTACTAATACCAAGAGAACAGGAACTCAGTCTTACAGTACTGAGTTCTGAGGATAAAGAGATCTTGCTAAGATTTTTTTTTTTAAAGATTTTATGTTTTTCCTTTTTCTCCCTAAAGCCCCCCGGTACATAGTTGTGTATTCTTCGTTGTGGGTCCTTCTAGTTGTGGCATGTGGGATGCTGCCTCAGCGTGGTTTGATGAGCAGTGCCATGTCCGCGCCCAGGATTCGAACCAACGAAACACTGGGCCGCCTGCAGCGGAGCACGCGAACTTAACTACTTGGCCATGGGGCCAGCCCCTTGCTTAGTTAAGATTTTGAAAGCATGTTTCATGTTGACACTTAGTTTATTTTGAAAGTAATCTCATTCACAAAGCCTCAAATTTAGCCCCCTTGTTCATTTATGCCCCTAGATGCAGTGTAGACATTTGGGTGTTCATTCATCTGAATGACGTCACTAGTTAAAAACTTCCATTATTACCAATAAAAATAACGACAATGTTTATATTGTGCTATGAGATTCTAAACTGTTTCACAATAATTAACTAGTAAGTGACATGACAAACGCTATGTACATACTCTCATTTTAATAAACTATCATGTACTAGGACTTAATAGGAATGAAATCAGTCTAGATCTTACCTAATTAGAGAACATTTCTGTATCAGTATATGGTACTGAAAACTCAATAATGATTTCCAGTGGACAAGTTTTCACACTATGATCTAACAAAAATCTTACAGCTATTTAAAGCATTAGAAATGAAAATCTGTGACTCAATAGTTCTGCCATGCAGCATGTCTTTATTTTTAATTAACAGTAAAGGTCCAATTTAAAGCAGAATGTGTCAACTGATTAGCTTCAAGTTCAGGGTTCTGTCATACATGTCTGTACTGTGGAGACAAAGTTAAATGCAAGGGAATGAATGGAGTGTTTCAGAACTTTTTATTCAAGTTAAAAAATTTATCTAAAGACTTTGACCCAATGGATACCAAATGAACTATTTATGAAAGCAGCTCTTTTTTTTTTTGTTACAGACATTTAAATAATCTATATTTGTAGGGTGATATCTTGGAGATTACTTTACTATCAATATATAGAAGTAATAACCCAGTAGATAGCATTACCTATGGAAGGTCCATCCCATCTGCTATTCTTGCTGAAAGCTTTTCATGCACCAGTAAACTCAGTAAATATCAGAAGATAAAGCATAAGCCTACCACGCCACGGATTTACTCCTAATGTCTCCTCAAAGTGCAGCCCGATGCAACGATTACAAATGATTTTCTTCTAATGTCATTTTACATAACCCTTTTTTCTGCATGAGTAGTTAGTGCGGAATGAATGAATGAATGCCATTAAAACAGTTAATCATTATCTGGAACACTAGCCTTACTCCCTTCACTACTAGGAATCTCCATGACAAAGGCCAAGAGATCAAAACGCCAGAGCTGCCTCAGTGTCCTATTTCTAACAGTAATTTTTTATGCAAATGAACCTGCTGGGCCTCTCCCTCTGTGACCTTGAGCTGCCCTTATCTAAACTGACTTTGATCCAATGAGGGCTTGCATCTAGTGGAAGCTCATTACTATATAGGATATGCAATCAATTTCACTAATTAAAGGGAATTTTCTACTCCTGTGAACGCAAAATGGACTTATTTTTATAATCATACATATGCTTAAAGACCAGACTATATGTTTCTACTTATTAATTTAATTTGTTACATGAACATACATTAAAAAGCAAATATATTAATTACTTGAGGTAAATCTATTCATGACCAAATGTAACACTGAGTGAAGCAGTGAGTTTAGCTCCAGTCTTTCTGAACAAGTCACATTTATACATACACCTCTTAAACTGATATGCTTTCCATGCTTGAGAACAACCTTATTCTTTCAAAATATTTCCAATTTATTCTTTCAATAAACTCACTAATACACAAGTCTCCCCCAAATATTCACGTAGTTAAAAGAATCCAAGTAATCAAATAGGATTTATCAAGAAAATGACACCCTAAACCAAAAACTTTGCCATCATAGTCAAAACTGATTAGTTGAAATGACCTAATGGCATGAACTTGACATTTGAGCAGAACAAAAGTTTGAATTTAAAACACACATTTTTCCTGGTTAAAAAATATTGTTTTTATTACCTACTCTAGAGATAAGACATAGTTTTCTAAGTATTTTCTTTAGTTTTATAAAGAGTAGGCAGAGAAAGATGAGTGGATTCCTGCCCTTTCCTTTGGTATTGTCTATAATATAAATGCCAACAGAAATGTAACCAGTACACATTCAAGAAAAAATCCCATCTGGGGTCTAAAGGAACAAAAGGAAGAAATTCAAAAGTTGGGCAGGGGCTGGAACCGTGGCCGAGTGGTTAACTTCGTGCGCTCCAGTTCAGTGGCCTGTGGTTCGCTGGTTCGGATCCTGGTCGCGCACCTTTGCACTGCTCATCAAGCCATGCTGTAGCGGCATCTCACACAGAGGAACTAGAATGACCTACAACTAGGATATACAACTACGTCCTGGGGCTTTGGGGAAGGAAAAAAAACAAGAGGAACATTGGCAACAGATGTTAGCTCAGGGCCCATCTCCCCCAAAAAAAAGATTTGGGCAAATACTTTTGCAGTGAATTGAACCAAAGAAGCAGCAAAGAGAAGGCAAAAATGGTGATCCCATCTGACCAAAGATACACAGGCTGATGCTCTGTCCTCCCTTTTCATGTTTTCTCGGGTGGCTCTTCACACCTGAGGATCCTAACTCCAGGTCTATTCCAACCATGGTTTTGGACAAAGCCTTCCATTTGCACACTGTTCTGGCAAATATTCACAAGATTACTTCTCTTCGAGGAATACTGGAAGGAATTTGTTCTCCAAGCTGAAGGCTTTGAAATTATTTTAAAACAAAGCTTCCTTTATGAAGTTTTTAAAGCTTTTATTCTTTCTCAGTGAAAAAAAGAATTCAAGTGTATTCCAGTGGACATTGCTACTGATTTCCCCTACATCCTAAAAATGCCATTAAAAGCACTATGTATAATGATATACCTGTATTTTTTATGTGTTACAAAAAACTACGCCGTGTGCCCAACAGACTCCCAATCCATCGGGTAATTCCTTAATTAGGCAGATTTCTGAAACATGTATTATGTACACAACAGACCGGAACGTCTCCTTTGGAGCATTTTCTAGTCTATCGGGTGATTACATCATTAAGTCACACATGCTACGTAGAGAAAAATCCTTATGAAAATTCATGAAAAAATGTACAGCACATCATTAGCATGCAACAGACGTGTATGCTTTTGATATTTTCTCTGTTAAAAAAAAACTACATGAAGTAATTAGTCCAGGTCATGAAAACATGAGAAAGGTACTAGACACTGGTGAAAATGAAAATTGTAAAAAACGGCATCTCTCATGGTTTAGCTGAGAGTAATCTGCTTTATTGGAAAATGGATTCTAAAACAGTGTTCATTTGAATTGCAGCAGAATAAAGAGTGTTGCTTTATTGATATGATATTTCCTATATACACGTAACTTCCTCCCTACCTCTCTTTTGGATACTCTTAAACCAATGGGTTAAAGGTTGCAAACGACCAAAGGTAAGGCCATCAATTATTCAAGGCCTTGCATACTGTATCTCTGTATACTTATATCTTCATTTTATGTAACCTAGAGCATAAGGAATTGCTTGATGGTATCTTTTTCAATAAGTAAAAACTACACTAAAGTAATATGAATAGCAGTAAATTGCTGGTATAACTCCCAATAATGAAGATTATATAGTCAAAGGATTAAGGGTTAGGCAAATTCCTAAAGACAAAATATTTGAAGACTAAAATAAATGAAGCACAAGTTTTATAAAAAGAAGACATTAAGCTTATTAATTTATGATTTTTCTTTTTGTAAATGTGATTCCCCTCCCCAAAAAAAAACCAACAACAAAAAAAGAAAACCTCAGTAAGCAGAGAACAATGAACATATGCAAGACAGTAAGGATCACAGTAATTCACTCCCTGAATGCTTCAAATCTTCATGGCTTAAAAAGCATCCCAATTTTCTCCAACGGTAGCAGTATTTATTCACTGGGCCATAGCTAATTTTACATGGAATGCAAAAATGTTAGTTTAAGTTTAATTTACCACCCTATTTAAATATTTCCAATGTAGCTCTCAAACTGCAGAGCTATCCCTCTATTTTAATTTTAAAGTAAGTTAGCAAAGGCTTCCTTCTTAATCCCCAGAGACTACCTACATAGTGACACAAACGCACAAATTTATGACAGCAACATAAATGCTCTTCTGAAGTAATGTGCAACATTAAGTGAAAATCGTTTTCTGGAAAGATATTATAGGTATCTATATTTTATTTGCCATCTTAAACATATCTGAGTCTTTATGGCCTTATTTTAAAAATGTATTTCCTTTTTATATTTCCTGGTGCAAATGGACTGCATAAATAAGCAATGTGCTATGAGGCTTCAGACCAGCCGATAAAACCTTTCAATTTTCATGCCAGCTTCTTCTTTTGTAATTCAAATCCGCCTGGAAACTGGCAGCTCTGAAAACTGAAACAAGCACTGCCACAAATACCTTGTAATGCTATCGACCTTGTCTGCCCATGCAGTGAGAAAGGGGGATGCGTATGTGTCTGCAGCCATCCAGATAACACAACTCATTTTTTGGGGGGGAGGGTGGGGTGGGGATAACAGAAGCCAGCCCCAGACTGTGCACCAAAAGCAGTCATTACCAGCCGCGCTGGAGAATAAGTCTCTTCAAAATACACAGTGCATTTAAAAACCATATATGAGGCTGAGCCACTGCTGTCATTACCAATTTTAATTTAGCTTCTTCAGTTTGCCAGCCAGATAAACTCTTTAGTGCTGTTTTTTAATCTATTTGCCACATTTTATGTTTAAGATTATAGTAATTTGGACAGGAGAAGGAATCACTTTTAGGGGAAATAAAGAAATAGATCCACTTATCGGCGCCCATCAGAAAGTTCATTAATCAGCCAGGCTTTGTGCCCTCTAAATTGAAAGGTTAAATAATCCTCTCAGGAATATTTCTCGGTCCCTCCGCCAATTGTCCGGAGAGGAGCTGCCATTCATAGCATGTGGGATCGGTGACAGGGTATCTTACCACTGTTTGGACCCCAAACAATGATGGACAAATGGCCTGGTTTACAAAGAACCTTTTAGTACACGGATGGAAAAGGACCACAAGCTTTGATGCAGGGTGGAGGGAGGAGGAGGGCGTGGAGACAGGATGTCGGGGGAAGGGAAAGAAAAGAACACACACATGTGTGAATCCATGGAAATTTTATCTGAATGTTTATTGGGGTGGACTATAAAACATAGAAACCATATCAGTATACCTCTTCCAACCATATGCAGTGCCTAACATATTCAAATATGCTTATATATTTTGCATACAATTGTACATAAACTATCACTGAAAAATTACAGAATAACAGAACCGCAGCTTTATTATATTTATTAGCTAACACACAGGGGATCTAAGTAAACCTCAAGATTTTCATTGCTACCATAACTCTAAGACTTACAACACACAGCACTCCCCTTCCCTGCATCCGAACTCTGCTTCTTCTACTGCAGTACTCTTAACCATCAGTCACAAAGGCAGGGAATTCCACAGTTGTAAGGACCTGTTTAAAGGGGGAAGTAATGCTTTTTTGCTTTTACAACACGCTCCATCTTAGCTCTTGCTTGTCTTAAAGAACGAACATGGAATAAGAATGCTGTTTGAAAGAATACAAATCACTTGCGCTGAGAAAGTGCTGAATTTTGTACTGCCTTTTTGGCTGGACCTATATGAGAATACAGGTGGGAGTCTGCAAAACAACTGACAAGCTCTTACACCTCCACATTTTGCTGTGAAATCAGTCTGGTTTCTGGCATCAGTCATGTAAAGGCATGAAGCAGGTTTACCTGAAGTGCAGAAAACTGACATCCTATTTAGTTTCATTCCTCACCTGATTAACATAAAAACGTCCCAACCCCTAGCAGAAAGTATTAAAATTGGAGTGTGAGAATTATTTAATTTCATATTATTCTCATCATTTATAAAGGAAGCAAAGATTTATGTAATTTCATTTGCTTACGATAACTATATACAGATGACACTGAAGTTACCACTTAAGAAATATACATTTATTAACATGTATTTTTCAAAATGACATCATCTTAGCTTTATATGGTACATAGTTTATATAGTCATTTTCATTAGGAGAGGAAGTAGCCTAAATATTTCTGTGATCTGCTCTTAAATGTCTTTATAGTGATTTTTAGGTAAATCAAATTAAGAAAATAATTTAAGTTTGCTATATTTAATTAAAAGTTACTCACATTTCTAGACAAGACGACAGGCATAACTAATTAGAAAATGAAAACTGAGGTATATAATTTTGTTAACAAAAGACACTGCTTGTAAGTATTTTAGTTTCCATAATTATAAGAAGGAAACATTTTTAGGAGACAGAGAGTAAAGAGGTCATTACGAATCTTATCTTAGGCAAACAACAGTCTTCTTAAAAGACACTACAATAACTTGAGTTTGGGCTATTAATACAGAAGCCATGTCTACAGCTGTGAGGTATGTGTGTATGGACGTCTGTGTCTGGGTGTCTGTACATGGATGTCTGTGTCTGGGTGTCTGTGTCTGGGTGTCTGTGTCTGGGTGTCTGTGCATGGATGTCTGTGTATGGGTGTCTGTGTATGGTTGTCTGCATATGGTCTACGATTTGGAGGTCACAGTGTTGAATATGGGCCATGTGCCAGGTAGTGTGGTAAGTACTGTACATTTATCATCTCACTGCATACTTACAACAACTCTAGAAGGCACTGCCCCCATTTTTCAGATGAAGAAACTGAGGATCTTGGAAGCTAAATATTTTAACTACGTTTGCACATCTAGTAGATGAAAGAGCCAGAATTTGAACCAATGTCTGATCCCAAAGCTGGCATTCTTTTCCCTGTGTTATAATAAAAATCATCCCCTAGTAATTTCCTTAGAACTAAGTCTGCCCCTCCAGTCCAATTTTATAGCATGTTTTTCTATGGACTTCAGTAAAATGAGAAGAAAATGTGGCATAACTACAAATAAAGAAAATGCAAGAGATTCAAGAAAGAGAAAATTAAAATTTTACTGTATAAACAAAGTTAAGGAACAATCCAAAACCTAGTTCCCTTAACTGAAAAGAAATGTGGGGTAATCCACAAATAGGTAAAAGAACAATATTTATGTAAAATGGGTAAACACATGGACATATTACAAAGTTATAAAGATGACCTTATCTAACTAATAGATTCAGTTCTATATGATTTCTGAAAAAGGGAATGAAAATAATGGGGTAGCTTTATTACCAATTGATTCACACGTGTGAATTCTTTTTACAAAACTAATATGGATTTCTGAACATTCCTGTGGAATAATACTTCTTTTTGAAATGTGATCTACCAGTTTATTGGTACACAAATCAAGGTGAAGGTCTATTTTAATACCAAAGATAATAAAAAATTTTTTTTCTGGTTAAATGCTGTCTATACATGTACTATTTTTCTTCATGTAATATTTTTGGTATTTCTAAAAAACCACAGTTGTTGGACTTGGAGGACCACTGCTGAGCTCAACATCGGCAGAAGGAAAAACTTACAAACCACTAATATATAACTCTCATGACTTTCTGCTATGTGGGATCAAATGGCAAAAGAATTTCAAGTCTAAAATCTGACTGACTTTATCAATAATTCATTAACTTTAAGTCATTTAAAAGATTTTGCTCTTAAAACGTTAAACTTAATTCAACTTAAGTTTACTACTGCAATTTATACTGTAACAGAAAATATAACACTAATTCAGAGAGATTGTTCATGTCAACAAGTCAAGGGGTTCCTTCAGGAGCTTTTCCCTGCAGATTACTCAAATGATTGACCAAAACCCTTAAAGGTTATGGTTGATCATGACTGTGAGTAACTAAGTGATTCCTAAATACTTAAGACCTGTTAGGAATTACTGTAATCTACCATGTCATTCACATGCATGACTACTGAAAGACATGTTTAATACAAATATCATTGGTCCAGTATACTTTATCTACTTTTATTCTTGCACTGAAATATTCAGAGAAGATTATAACAAGCTTAGTCACCTGGAATATATTTATTTAAGGAAAGGCATGAGTCACCTGTTCAAAGTACATATGAAAAATAACCAAATATGCTAAAATTATTCTTCTACATAATACCTCTATGCTCTTTATGTGTAGTTAACATGACAAAGAATAGGCATCAGTCCACATTTCAGATTTTTAAACTAAAATTTATTACAGAGCCAGATACTGTGCAATGTTCAAATGTATGAATTTTGAAAATTCTCAGGCTACCTGCTTCTATTCATTTTTGTCACATTGGGGCACTATATCAGAGAATAGAGTTGCAAGTAAAAAAAAAAAACCCAGCATAGTTTTCTTTGGGATTTTATGAATAATGCATGTGTTTTTTAAGGAAAAGAAAGAAAAGATCGTAAAAATGTTATATATATTAAAATTATAAAGACTTAGAAATGGAATTTAATTATCACAAAATTTAAGTATCAAGAAGAAATTGCCCTATGATAACTAACTATAATCCCTTGTAAGTAAAGGTAAACATACCTAGGGGAGAGAGAATTCTTTTTTTTATCATCCTCAAGAGAAACATTTGTTAACAGATACGAAAATGAAGATCATGACCAGTATTTCTTTAAATTTTTTAAAATGAAGAAAAACTTGAAGCCCGTATAATTTATGTAAGTCCTAAATGTCATAGTCTTTGCCCCAGCTACTAAAGAGCAGACAAAAAAAGCACAGGGAAGTTACTATTTATAATAGAGCTTCAGATGCAATTAGTGTATTACCGAGCAACACGTATTACCTAAAAAATGAACTGAAATCACAATGACAGGTGATTAGGACATTAAAAATATTTAGAAGATGGCAAAAAACACAGCTGCTTCTAGGCTAAAACATTTATACTGAACCTTTCCTAAGCTGCGTGAATGCTGCATACTTTTCATTGATTATTTGAAACACTTAAATCTGCATTAGAATTATTGCCATAAAGCATTTGATATTATTTAAATATATATCAACACAAGAAAAAAATCCTACTCAAAATATGCCATATTGATTTCCTATTTAAAATAAATTAATTTTTGCATTAAAATACTGAAAATCAATCAAGCTGGGAATTCTTTCTGAAGAGGATGACACCTCAATATTTCTTTGAAAAGAAGAAAATATGAAGGTTTTCTGATGTGCTTCAATAAATAGAAATAAATTATACCCAAATCTAAACAATTTTATTCTACTTCCATTCAAAAATCAGTTTGTGTACATACAATATCTAACTGTCTGAGGAAACTGTGAGAGGAAAAATAACACATGCATTTGTAACTCACAGTACTCACTTTTTCCCCCTTCCTTTTACAGACGCTTTAGAAAATTGCTTTTTGATGATTTGGCAAATTGTATTTATTTTTAAATGAATCTCATTTATTGAGATTGATAATTCCAGGTTTCATCTGCTTTGAAATTTTATTTTCCAATTGCTTCCAATGATAAGTTCTGGAAAAATGTGGTCCAACATGCCAGTGAAATGAAGGTTAAAAAAAAAAATTCAGTTGATCTACTCTGTAAAGCTGGTAATTATTTTTTTATCCTAAATTCAAAACATAGTAAGAGTGAAGTAAAAATTACTAGCAAAATGCCGACACTAAATTCTTTAAGAACAAGGTGAGTATTTAAATAAATATAAAAGTATTCACATAAATTCTCCATTTGAAAAATCTTTAAAAATTCTGGTCACTGTCCAAATGTATCTCTAGCTCTGTTATCACAGGTGGAGAATTAGAAAGTAAGTCATCAATGCTTATTTGGAAAACTCTCTGTATTCAGACACCAGGTGACTGGAAACCTCAAGCACTCTGATTGACCTTGCAGCCCAGCAGAGGAAAGGCGGCCCTGCGGGCTCCGAGAGTCCTGCGCCCTAGGGAGCATCAGGGCACCACTACGCTCATCTCAGGAGTGTTTTAGTATTAAAGGCATTTCTAGCAAAAACCAAACCTCTGAAAACTTGACAGGGATGTAACATCTCAATAGCAACACTTAACCAATCAAAACACTGAAATAGCAACACCAGATACAGAGGGAAGAAAACTACTATTTAAACAAAAGGACTCCCGGTTCTTGAGAAAGTTGGCAAAG
Organism: Equus asinus; assembly: GCF_041296235.1. Taxonomy (NCBI): domain Eukaryota; kingdom Metazoa; phylum Chordata; class Mammalia; order Perissodactyla; family Equidae; genus Equus; species Equus asinus. The sequence goes on from NC_091799.1 coordinate 46,853,088, forward strand.
TGAATTGAACTACCAAAATAAGAGCTTCCAAAATGAACTTTAGTACAAACTGTTAGTTTATGATAATCTGTATGCCAGGCCTCAAAAAAAAAAACGGTACAAAGAAAAAGCTGATTTAAATAATTCCAAAATAGAGTGAGGCCTAGTTCTCAGTCTATTTGGAGTTGTTTAACATTTTAAAACACAATAGGTAACCAGTTCTATTTTCTTAAAAAAACACACACATGAAAAAAGTAAGACCTATCACTTGCTATCTACTGTGTGGATGGGGTTCTTGCGGGTATTGCAGTTCTGCTTATATAGCCAAGGAGTTCTCAGGGAGAGTCAGGGTTCCCAATAGACACCCAATCGAGAGAGAGAGGTATTTTCTTCTATGAAAAGAAAGGACTCTGGCTTTTGAGGCTGACTTTTTCAAACTCTTTATTTCCCATTTTAAGTTATTAAGAAACATTCCATTTTAGCGTTAAGCAGTGAGAAAATTGCTCCCCATCCTATCTTACAGCCCAGTTCCAGGACAGAGACTGCTGTATAGCTGTGGCCTCACAACCAAACCCTCCTTTCTTCTTCCTTCCTTCTGGACTTTAAGATGGAGTTCTAAGGTTAAATTTAAATGTTGACATTTAGGGTTACCTACTCGGTGGTATGGCATAGGATGCTTTACACAGTAACATTCTCATTCAGTGTAAAACTCTCATTTCCACACCGTGAAAACCCAGAAGACCTATTTCTAAATTGATGTTTCCAGTAAGGAGAGAAAAGTGAGTTGCAAAAGGAAATGATATTGTTAATTATGGTTCTTAAGATACACTCTACCATTCAACTAGTTCAGGTAAGTCTACTATTGATTATCAGTAAACTAGTCATAAGCCTTCCAAGGCTAGACAGGAAGGTGAGGAAACTACTCCTCCCCGTTCTCCTGGCAGTTAAGTATTTTACTTTTCAAGGTGTCAATTATAGGTACTCCAAACATTATAGAGAAAGAAACATTTAAAATGTAATTCTTCCAAAGAGGTTACATTTGTTTCCTGTTTAAACTTCTATTTAAAAAAAAAGGTAGTAGGTTGTAACACATTCTAACAATGCACACAAAGAAAGCCAAGCATGGAATGAAACATAAAAGATGTATTGTCCTTTTAGATTCTTAACACGAACAGCCCCAAAATAGCAAACTCCTGCTTACCTTTTTAGGTAAATAGCCTAAAAACAAGATTAACAAAATGTCCAAAGCAGGTCAAATTATAGCCTCTACTAGTTAAAAATTCTGTTGGTTGTAAAACTCTGTTGGTGGCCATTTTGGCCCAGGATTTTTAATATAAACGAGGCTCGAAATGACGGGGGATGGAGGAAGGGACTTTCCTTCTTGAATAGTTAAAGGAGGGAAAATTTTATCTAGAATGAGTTATCTGAAAGATGAAAAGGAATATTCAAAGTCAAGCTTTACCAAAATCTGAAAATATAACAGAAATTAAAATACAAGAACAGTGCTATACTACTGAAGATTTTAAAAACTTTCTAAACATTTTTGAAGGAAGTAAAAACAATAACTATTTGGGGAAATTATTTAATTGCTAAATAAAAATCTTATTTTTTCTTTTTTCCATGTATGTCTCCAAATTAGTATTATCTAAAGTCACTAAATTATATGCCATAATTTTACAGCCATTAAAATATGTCAAGAAAAATGACATAGCCAAATGGTTGTTACAATATGCATTTTTATATACATCTATCTATCTATCTATGTATCTGTAGTGTCTTCGAGTTTTATTAGTATGCACCCTTTAGAATGACAGTCTTAGTTTTTATTAATGTAGTGAAGTCTAGTCAAGCTTGGTTAAAAAGCTATTCTATTCAGATATAAGTTGTTAAGGAGCCTTTATCTGATCTCTCATAAAGTTGCCAAAAACAGTGAACATTTCTCTTTAATTTTCTTCTTACTTCAGAATGTGTTAAGGAATTTTTGACTTGGAACATTTCACAAGTCCATTTATACCAATCAACTTCATCACCTTTTTTATGTGTTTGAGAAACAATACTCTGTTTAATCCACAGACCTTGTTTTTTAAAGGAAGTTATTCCTGGATAAACCTTACATTGTAGCTGCTCAACTCCAGGTTGCTCTGTAAATGTCCTTCTAGTCTTACTGATTCAGAGACAGATAAAAGCAACTGAAAAGTTCTCAAATGTAAATATTTACAAACTGGATATACCAACCAATCAATTTCTCCTGTGAAAAGCAGAGTTCATTTTGGGTAAGAAACAGACACTTTTTGTAGATCAAGTGTAGAAATATCCAGAGTTTTAAGAAGACTGGTTTAAATATACAGTAGCATAACAGCAATTCTAGCATAGGCTTCATTACTGGGTCATTGCTCTGATTGACACCACAGTCATGTGTGAAGGCTACTGTGAGTCAATAGATGGCAGTCCATCGCCTAGAAAAGGAGCTGAAGATGACGAAACTCACCACGCATCTTGCTTTTATTCAAGATTAAATACTGCTTAATTGCACATATTTGGAGATCGCCTATACACATACTTATTTAATTCTTTTATTTTAAATAGATTGATATATGTGTTTATAAATACACTAGTTTTGCATTTACACTTGTATAGTAAACTCACTCTTAATTGCTAATTATTATTTTAAACTTGCTAATTATGGATTGTGATAGTTACTTCAATATTTCTAAAAATTAATCAGGATTCCAGATTGAGACAAATGGATTTTTTTCAAAGTGATTTTGTTATACCTGTAGATAGAATGTATTGTTATTCCCTAAAAGGCAGATTTGTTTTGTTTTCATTGATTTTTCCCCTAGTTATTCTTTTTACAATTTATGTTTTTCAAAAGCTACAATATTAAACAAACTTTCAAATGCTTCTGTTATACTAAATACCAGTTTCTATCTTTCTATGTCAGTTATATGAAAGAGCAGTTAGATCAAACAACATAGGTGTAAATAACGAAGAGTAGCTTTAAAATGGTGCTTCCCATACTTCAAGTTTTCAGGATTGGAATTCTCTAACTTAGGAGTAAAGGGAAAAGAAATTCAAGGTCAAATCTGTTAGGCTATTACTTAATACAAACAGCGATAAAAAAATTGTTAAACAGTTAGAAAGAGTGATTATGATCTTGAAAAGTACAATCTATGATTGGGTTCTAATCAAGTTTAGGCTATAGGTATTTCACCATGGTGTGTTAAGATAAAAAAAATTGCTACATAAACACAAACCTAAGGTATCCATATGAGTTACATCTGTAACATACATGTATAACATATGGGTGTATATATACATTTGGTATAACACTGAAGATTTTAACAAAACCCAATTTGGGATTGAGGGACAGTTGAGGAATTATAGCTTTCTGCTGAGAATCTTTAAATAAATCAATCAGCGATAACAAAATGTGAAAACAAACCATCTGATATTATTTTTTGCTTCCTGGGCCTGTGACAAGACACACTGGTAGTTTGAGTCTACTTGTTGGCTTATTTTTTATTTCCATAAGAGGAGAGCGGTAAGAAGATACATTTTGTAAAAACTTTATCCTTCCCATTTTTATCACTTGCCTTCCTATAAACAACAACTTTTAAATACTTACTTTAAGCAACAGCTTTTAATTACACACCTGCGTAATTAAAAGAACAATTTTTATTGTCTGTTGCTCAGCACAACATAGTTAATACATTAAAAGAAATTTTTAGTAGGGTTATGATGAATTATTGAAATTAAGCTGAATATTAAAAATAAACTGACTTCATAATACTGAGAAATAGCCAACTGATTCCATAGTAAACAGTTTTCTGCTTCTATTTAGCCTAAAATCACAATAAAAAGAAACCAGAAAATGGAATAACTTGAATGGTATTAAGCAGATATTTATATACTTTGAATCAGTCAAGAGGGGCTTAAGGATATGACAGCTGAATTGTTCTATATGAAAGATGCACTAAGCTTTTTCTAGCTTCATTAAAAAACGTGTAAATATTTCAGTAAAGCCAGAAAAATGATAATGGTAGATATTGTGGACTGTATGCTTATGGACTGTAGATAATACAACGTTTTAAAGACACTGGATTACTATTATTTTTTTATGGTTCCTAGCAAACTTTTTTCCTTTAATTTAATGAATATAGTCCAGATTGAGAGATACCATGATGTAATCACTAAAATGATGTGAATAATAAAAAATAATCAAAATCTTTTAAGAACAGGAGGATAAAGGATAGCGTAGTGGGTAGGGGAGAAGAGAAAAAGTATATTATTGCTTTCTCAGTGCAAAAACTCTTCAGATGTTTATTATCTTCCAGTAGAAGATGCTTGTCTATATTTTATGGTCAGCAGTTCAGAGAAGGGTAAATAGCCTAGGTCTTGGGGAAAATTAAAAAAAGGTGTTTCTACTCACCG